>NW_027185759.1:36620953-36663251 GCF_028583685.1 Petaurus breviceps papuanus | reverse complement strand
GGGGGGAGGGGGAGTGTACCTAGGAGGAAACATTATTTCTGACTCTTAAGCAGGTGGGCCAGAGATGAATATGGAGAGAGAGAGAGAGAGAGAGAGAGAGAGAGAGCTGGCTGAATCTGTAAAACAGATGTGGAACAATTTATGTTCTGGATGTAAACAAAAACTTCTGATATTCATGCAGTGGACGATAAAAGACAATCATGGATCATATTCATCCCAGGCCCAGCTGCATAAGAGTCAGAAATAATGTTTCCTCCTAGGTACATTGTATTCAACATATGGATAACTCAACTGATCTTAATATTTTCATTATTTATCCCAAAATTCATAGGGATTATAGCAATAAAAACATTGAATCATCAAAGGAACTGGGAGAAATGAAACTAAATCATAAGCAACCATCAGAGGGAGAAAAATGGGAGTATGAAAGATAATGTTGCCCCTCTTCAGTTTCCATTAATTCATAGATCATCAGGAGAAAAGGAAGAGACTTCTGAGATCATCAGTTCCCTCCTTTACAGCCAAGGACATAGAAACATTTAGAGATGGAATGACAAAGTATAAGTGGCAGATTTCACATTTCAATTTATGTCCTCTGTTTCCAAATCTAGGGATTCTGGGAGGAATACAGCAGCCAGATAATAAGGGGGGAAATGACCAGTACAAGCTCTCTTGGATCAAATTCAGTCTGTTAGCCCACAGAGAAAGAAAATTAAGTGAAGTAGTATGGATGTAGTATTGGAGAGAATAAGAGAAGGACAAAAAGAATCATTGTATGCTAGAACCAGAGAACAGACTCTTCAGGCTGGAAGGGAGCTTAGAGGTTATCAAAGTTAACCTCATCATTTTAAAGATAAGGAACCTGAGGCCAAGATAGGTTATGGCCTTTCCCTATGTCACCGCTAATAGCCTAACCAGAATGAGAAGCCAGACCCCAGATCCTATCCTGGTACTCACTTCCATTATATCTTGAGAAAAAGACTCACACCATCAACAGTGTTATCATGCTTGATGATATTTTTTTTAAATCTCCCCATATTTGCTTAAAATTTAAATGCTATTTTAGAATTTTTCTTATACTCTGCTTCTCAAAAGAATGAAAATTTTAAAAGAATGATATGTTTTAAGCAATATTCATTAAGGAGATGTCTATTACAATAAAATTTTTCTTCTGTATCCATAGGAGGATTTGGAAGGTGGCAAAATACATTTATAATTCTAAATGTCATTCCTTTTGCAAGGTGTGATCCAATTATATTATTTCTCAAATTTCTAACATATTAATGATATTTGAAAATATCCTACTTTAAATAAACACACATGTTTATGTGTATCTAGGTGGACTGATAGGTAGGTAAGTAGTTAAGTAGGTAGGGAGGGAGATTGATAAAGCTAAAGCCAAAAATATCTAACAAACAACATTAAATATCCATCAAACATAAGTTTCAAAAATAAAACAACTGAGCATTACAGTTTAAGTAGAGTGAGGCTGGCAAAACATGAGGATAAGATGGCATAGTGGTATAACAGAAGGAGTTTATAGCACTTGGATCCAGGAGATGTGGATTCAAATCCCATCCCAGTACCTAATAGTTTGTGTGATCATCAGCAAGTCCCAACCTCTCAGGCCCTTAGGCTCCTTATCTGTGAAATGAGGTTAAAAACACATGGTCAAACTCAAAGGAATTCTTTTGAAAAATCCTTTGTGTAAAACTTTAAAGTATCATAGAGATGTGGATTATTTTTATTAAGCATTTTGATACAGTTTCTCAGCACAGTATATGTCAATAAGTGAACAACGAAATTAAATGCCCTGGGACCTCATCCAATCTGTATCTAGGACAATATGAAAAACAAATTATAATTGGAGTATTTCTGGGTTCCTACCCAAAGGTGATTACTATTGAAAGCCCACTGGACCTCATTAGAAGATGTTTCATAAATAGTATGGTCCCAGAATGACTCAGTTGCAAGTATTCTGGGAACAGAGAGCCTATGCATATGCTACATGTGTATAGAACTGATATTGGACTTTCCAGAATAAATGTTTTGATATCACAAATTGTAGCACAAGACATTAGACACAGTGACCTTTCTTCCATGAGGTCCCTCCCAAGTAATAATCAATTTCAAGTAAGATCTTTTGAATCACTGATCTGAATCACAGGTTTCATTCTTTGATTTTCTTCTTTTATCTCATATGCTTTGTTTTTCCTCCTCAAGTTATTGCCAACAGATAACAACTTGAACAGTATTCACTCCATGGATGATATTTCACAAGACAGAAGATTTTTCAAACCATTTGAGAAAATCAAATTGCCAAAGGTCACACAGCAAAAGATCAATCCCACTTTCAGATCCAGATCCCAATATAATACCTTCTGCTCTCAGTCAGCACCAATTTCTCTTTCTACCCTAATCCAGCCACTGTAGATGACAAGTGGCAATACCTAACTACCATTCAGGCATCTTTCCTCCATTTAAAGTTCATAGCATTAATACTGCCCGCCCAGTCTAGAATCTGGGAATCTGGTGGATCTTGTCTGCTGCTCAGTTGTTTTTCAACCACATCTAACCTTTCATGACATCATCTGGGGTTATCCTGATAAAGATACTGGAGTAGTTTGCTATTTCCTTCTTCAGGTCAATTTACTGATGAAGACCTGAGGCAAACATGCTTAAGTGACTTGCCCAAGGTCACATAACTAGTAAGAGTCTGAAGCTAGATTTTAACTCAGGAAGTGAGTCTTCCTGACTTCAGGCTTGATACTTTATCCACCGTGCCACCTAGCTGTCCCTGGATGTTGTATACTAGTTCCCAAATCGCTCTCACTATTTTCTCAAGAGTTCAGTACCTGGTCACCATCTTTCTCTCCTCCCTGATTCCTGCTTGTATATTAGGTATCTCGAACACCCCAACAATAATCCCTCTGACTATCAAACCTCCCAATTCTTCAGCCTCCATAAGTCCCATGACCCACTCCTTCCCTCCGTATGAACCACTTATAGGGATATCATAGTGCAGATCTCATCATAACCCATCAGTGTTCCATTTCCCAAATTAACAATTTTAACATTCCTCTATTTGATCATAATCCTTATCATTCCATCTCTCCCTATTCCTCACTCCTCTTAAAGTCACTCTTCAACATCACTAAAAATCCTTTAATCCCTCTGACCACTCTGTCTTTTCTCAGGCCATTTTCACTACATTGATTTTACTCCTTTTCCTCCCCAGTCTTCATCCTATAGTTTGTCAATCACCCTGAACATTTTTCTATACTCTAATATCTCATTTTCTCCTTACCCTATCTCTGCTCACTTCTTGCCAGTTCTTAGCCCTGGATTACTCTCAATCTCTTCCTCATCTGTCCTGCGATAACTTTCTATATTAAAAATATTATTCATTTATTGTAACATCCTTTTTTTAAAGTTTTGAATTCCAAATTCTCTCTTTTCCTCCTGTATCTCCACTGCCCACTGAGAAGGCAAGAATTATACATGTTAAAGCATTTAAACATATTTTCATACTTGCTTTGTCTGAGGCTTTTTTACTTCTGCTGAAACATAACAGATTCTGCTACAGAACCTCATTTTAACTCTGCCACTGTGTCTTTCTATTTGAAGTGTATCTCTTATAAACAACAAATTGTGGGAGTCTAGTTTACAATCCATTCTGCTATCTGATTCCATTTTATGGGTGATTTTACCCCATTCACATTTATGATCGTTGTGTATTTCCTTCCATTCCATTTTCTTCTGCTTCTCCTTTTCTTTTTCTTTTAATCTTGTCCCTACTCGAGAGTTTATTTGCCTGATCACCATTGCCTCCCTTAATCTGCCCTCCTTTTTATCATCCCCTCGGCTTTCTATTATTTTTTTCCCTTCCTATTTCCTATTTATAAGACAGAATTCTATACTCAACTGAATGTGTGTGTATGTGTGTTCTTACCTCTTTGAACCAGTTGTGATGAGATTTAAGTTCAAGCATTGTCTGCCACTCCTCTGCACTGTAAAAGCCTTTCCTTGCATTGCCTCTCTTATGTGAGGTAATTTTCTCCATTTTCTCCTTCTCCCATTACATCATTTTTTCTCACCCCTTCATTTTTTTGAGATCATCGTAATATAATCAACTGACATCCATGTCCTCTGTCTATGTAGATTCTCCTTTGACTTCTTCTGTGAGAACTAATAATGATAAAGTTCTTAGGAGTTACATGTATCATCTTCCCAAACAGGAATGTAAACAATTTAACCTTATTGAGTCCATTATAATTTATCTTTAATTTTTATAACTTTTTATACATCTCTTAAGTCTTGTGTTTGAACATCAGATTTTCTATTCAGCTCTGACCTTTTTGTCAGGAATGCTGGAAAGTCCTCACTTTCACTAAATATCTTTACCAATGCTCTGACCTTTACCCAGGAAGGGTCCCTGATGCCCTGTAGCCACAAACCCCGTGCTCTTTTTGGTCTGGGATCTGCAACCAGGGCCCCTGTTCCCTTATGACCTCTTCACCTGCAACCGCGATCCAGAGCTGCATGTGGGCAATAGAGGTGCCAATTGGTGCCAGTTGCAAACAGTGCTAGCATCCTTTATGCAATGCTCTTCTGGCAACCACTGGAGCAAGTTAACATAATAAGACAAGCTCTTGCGGACACTAGAATATCCTTTCTCATCTTTTCTCCTATTGACTCATTTTCATCTGTGAGAGTTAAGAAGCTTCTCACGTGACAGCACTAAGAGTTAGTTTTAACCCTAGTAGGGCTATTGGTAGCTTACAAATTGTACTGTAGCTTGAGCAAGGCAAGGTACATAAGATCAATGGAGCTTAGGCCAGTCCTAGGGTGATAGTTAAATATAACTGCTTGTTTCCTTCAGTCAAGAGATTGAAAGTGATTCTTGAGAAGTCTGTACCTAGTGACATACAGTAATCACTATCTGGCACTGAGACATTCAAAATGAGATTTAACAAAGAAATGATTCCTAAATTAAGTCAAATTTAGCTGTTCATGTCCTCAGGAAAATAATGTAGACTCAACATATAACCTATGAATTACTTTGAAAAAAAAATCCATTCTTTCTGTATATACAATTTGGCAGGTTTTACTTCACACATCAAACAGTTACCTGGAGGCTAGAATTAAGAGGGAAAAACACACTAAGATATGATATATCACCTCAAGGATTACAGTTAACAGTCGACAATGCAGCTCAAGAAGATGAATATAAAAAAGGAAAACTCAATCTCCTTGATTTTTTGTCATTAAATTCCCAATTCACTCCCATCAGATAAACAGGGAAAGGATATGGACCAATTGTTTTTAAAATAAGAAATCTCAATTATATACAACCATATGGGAAAAATATTCCAAGTCACTAATAAGAGAAATGCTAATTAAAACACTTTAAGGTTCCACTTCACACTTATCAAATTGGAAAAGATGGTGAAAATGTAAATAGTCAATACTGGAGAGACTGTGGAAAGATAGATACAATCAGAAACTGTTCAAGCTGTGGATTGACACAAACGTTCCAAAAAACAATTGGGAATTATGCGTTAAAACTCATGGAAAGTTCTAAAGTAGAAAAGTTCAATATGCCCTTTGACCTGGTGATATCATTATTGGGTCAAAGGAGACCAAAGAAACATCCTTCTTTATCTAACAACAAATTCATATGAACACTTTTGTGATAGCTCCATCCCCCCAAAAAAGGGGCAAAATGGGTACTCACCAATAAGGGAATTGTTGAATAAAATGTAGCAAATTAAGAGCATTAAATATTATTGTGCAGTGATAAATGAGGGAAACATGAGGGATTAAGAGAAAAAGGAGATTTGCACGAACCAATATGGAGAATAAAAGCTGAACTAGGAAAACAATATGCATAATGGCAACAATAATTTAAGTGAAAACATTGAAGGGAAGATGAGTGAAGGTTAAATGAACTTGGCTCCATAGGATGGATGATAAAGAAAACTTCTTCCTTTTGAAAAAGGTGGGAGATAGAACATAGGTGTTGAATGTAGCACATACTGCCAGACATGGAAGCCAGGAGAATTGGGTTTACATAATCATTCTTTCTTGAAAGAGAAGGTGTCATGACAAGAGAGACAGAGGAAGGCAAAGAGGGCATAGAGGATATGTCCACAAAAGAAGACTGTGTTGAATAAAATGACAATTACTTTTAAGAAAATGAATAAAAACATATTTCTGATTCTCTCTAGTACGGAATCTATAAATCCCCTCTCTACAATAACCTGAAAGCTCAATTATCTTAGTATCATGCAAATATTACATGTTTCATCTTCATGATAAATATGAAGGATAAAAAAGTATAAGGTATAAGAATAAGGTAAGAAGATTCCAACTCAATGTTGAAGGTTGGTAGCTGTAAGGATGGCTATACCTTGATGTACTGAGGGATGCAGTTTCTCTGACATGCTCTACAGATAGTGAATACTCTGATCTGGAAGAACCACTACATGCAACAGATGTTAAGTGACAGAAGAAATGTACATTGGACCACCAGCCTGTCATAAATATTGCATTCTTAATCAGAGAGCATCTGTTTTTTCATTTCTTTAACAGCCATCTTCTGCATTGTATTTAATCGGAAACAGAATGCTTCTCCTAACAGGTGCAACAGTGTTTACAAATTGAAAACCTTCTTATTTAAATACAGCTAGAAACCAGAGATGTTTCAATTAACAGGGCAATATCTTATGAGAAGGAATCATTTTAACATTTGGCAGATCCATAGATTGCTCTGCATTTGTGAAATTTAATTATTGGAGAATTAGCAGTGCAGATGCCAAGAAAAGCTAAGGATGAGAAGGGATCCAGACTTCCTCTCTTATTCATTTTATATGTAGAAAATGGTTGGAGAAAGTTGGTAACAGATCTGTAGATAATGGAACGTACTGCAGATTGATATTAAATCTCCTGAAATGTTGTGATTTGAATCAAAATAACTTTTAGATTTAATAGTATGGCAATATGGAAAAATCATTTCTGGACCTGGTAGGATTGCATTTGCTCTAATTGAAACTCTAACTTGCATCAGTGAGCTTACATATAGAGTAAAGTAGGACTTTAGAGGCAAGATGTCCCTAGCAATTTCATGTGTATAAATTAATTAGCTTTGTTTTCTTTAAAATAAAAATCTAGGCAGTATAATATGGAGGTGGGGGGTTGCAGGAAGAGAGGAATTTTCTCATCTACTTTGATAAGTGGTTTTACATAAGTAATTTAGCTTTCATGGAGCAAGTTATTCAATGTTTTATAATCACTGATAATTTCCCTTGGGGGTTGAGACCCAAAGCAATGGTTAAGTAGGTTTGCTGACCACATACTGAAATATTAATATTCTTCTTTCAAGATGTTTGGCAAACTAAACTCTATTAGCTTTCTTGGCCTTCTTGCTTTGTAAGGGACAAATTCCATCTTTTACAGATTCCCTCAAGGAAGAAGTAAAGGCAACATCATAGGTTGGACTCAGTGTGTTAGTAAGAGAAAACATGAGGAATTCACATGTAAGGCCTTCTTGTGGAATTCATAGCTGTTGACATTTGCAAAGTGTTTTACATAAGTAATATTTTTCTGTCTTCACAACCATCCTAGGAAGTGAGTGCTATTGATAATATTATCCTTATTTAAAAGAGAAAACAAACTGAAATCTTTGGCCCTTCTCCCTTTCATATATTGTTAAACATTGCTACTCAGGAGGTCATTACTACTCAGAATGATAGAGCAGGAAGATGCAATACAGGCCAGTTTACCTATAACTAATCTAACAAAGATTCAGAAAATATATTAAAAAGATAAATAATCACATCACATGATACAGGTGTCTCCTTAGAATCCTAATATCATCAAAATAAATCATCATAAAAATAAAAACTAACTTCATTATTACCCAAGATTTTAGAGAAAAAAAAACAGGACAAAAGGAGGTGCTATTTAGGTTACAAATATAGTCTTGATACTTAAACTAGGAGGAGTCAAAACAGTGAAATAAAGTTATACACTAAGATCCCTAATAAATATTAATGAAAAAATGTTAAGTATTAGCAAGGAGACTATGGCTACATACTATAATGATTATAGGCTATGACTAGGTTCAATTTACACAAGGAATGCAGGATTCATTCAATATGAGGAAAAACTATCAAAACAGAATAACAAAAATCATGATTATATGAGTAGATGCAGAAAAAGCTTTTGATAAGATGAAACATTCGTTGCTATTAAGAACATGAAAATAAATAAATCTCTCTCTAATACAACATATGGTATCTATTTAAAGCCAAAAGTCAACATTATATATGATGGGAATAAACTTTTTTGTATGGAGATACGATGATTTACTTAGAGAACCATAGGAGATCAACTAAAAATTAATTGAAACAATAATTTTAATAAAGTCTTAAGGTATAAAAAATCCAAATAAATAATTAACATTTCCATATATTGCCAACAAAATAAGAACCAAGAGGAAGATGAGAAAAAATCTATTTCAAAAGGGGGGAAAAAAGAAAAACAGAATGCATAAAAGGCTTGAGAATCTACATGGTAAGTCATATACTTAAAAGGAGATGAGTATAACTACATTCTATGTAAAAATAAATATAGACTTAAGAAATTGGATAAATATTCATTGTACATAGGTAGCGCAAACTAACATAACAGTGACAACAATACTTATGATTAACTTATTTATTCATTACTATGCCAATGAAGCTACCAAAGGACTACTTTATAGAGCAAAAAGTAAAAGATACAAAAATTCATGAATCTCATGGAAATTTTTTTTAATGATAAGGAAGGAAGGCATCTTGGTAATATCAAAGCTCAAAGCATAGTACAAAATAGTAATCATCAAAACTATTTAGTGCTGGTTGATAAAAAGAAAGGACATTTAATGAAATAGATTAGGTACATGAAACATAGAAGCACAATTGCCAAATGTCTGATAAACCCAGAGATATCAACTATTTGGGTAAAATTCAGTAATCAAATTTTTTTAAATGCTGGGAAAACTGGAAAGTAGTCTATCAGAAATTAATTATAAAAAATTCTCTTGCAATAAATGCCAAAATTAGATCCAACTAGATGTAGAATTAAACATAAACAGTAACATGATGAACAGAGTAGAGGAGGAAGGAGGAAAAAAAACCCTTTCACATTTCTGGACAGGGAAAACTTCATGGCTACACGAAGGGCAGAGAGATCACATAAGATAAAGTGGACAATCTTGATTATATAAAATTAAAAAGATCTTTCACAAATAAAACCAACATACTAAAACTAGAAAGAAAATAAATAATGGGGGCAAAGGTCTTCTCAAAGACATATAATAGTTCTTGATTCAAAATTATAAGAAAACAAACCATTTCTTAACAGATTTGTAAGAATAATAATTACTATTATGTATATACTTACATATATAATTATAATATATATGTATGTATGTATGTAATTTCCTAGGACAGAAAGTCAAGTAGTCAACAGTTATATGAAAAACTGCTCCAAAACATGAATAATTAGATAAATGAAAACTAATAAAACTCTGAAGTTCCATCTCATACTCATCAGATTAACAAAGATAACAAAAAAGGAAAATGGCAAACATTGGATTATGAGGAAATACACTTTTTAATGTATTGTTGGCAGAATTGTGAATTATTCCAGAAATTATGGAAAGCAATTTAGAACTATGATCCAAAAGTTACTAAACTTTTCAATAATGATACCACTATCATGCCTATATTTCCAAAGAGAAAGAAAGAAGAAAATGAATATGAAATATTTATAGCTGCTCTTTTTTTCATGTTGTCAAAGGATTGGAAACTAAGGAGGTGCCTATCACTTGGGAAATGGCTAAACAAAATATGTCATATAAATGTAACTAAGTACTGCTTTTGTACTCTAAGGAATTGTGAAGGCTTGGCTTTAGAGAATCCTAGGCTAAAGTTGTATGAACTGATGCAGAATGAAGTGAGCCAAACCAGAAGAACAATGTATATAACAACAACACTGTAAAAAAAGGATAACTGATCAATGCAATGACCAAAAACAATTCCAAAGGGCTAATGAAGAAAAATGTTGTATACTTCCTGACAAACAAGAAACAGACTTAAGGTGCATATTGTGGATGTAACCAAAGTAACAAAACAAAACTGAGGAGGGGGTGTCCTTCAATGGGGAAATGACCAGGCAAATTATGATGTCTGAATGTAATGAAGTACTATCATGCCAAAGCAATGATGGAGATGACTTAGGGCAAAGCAAAGCAGTAATAAGTTTTTTCACAACTATTTGCTACAAGGTTTTTATTTTTCCTTTTTAAAAAAAATTTCCATGGTGAGATGTAAGGAAGAGAGAAATAGGTTTTTGGTACTTAAAAAAGTAAAATAAATAAAAAAAAAGACATCACTTCCCTTCATTTTCTCTACAATCCAGCTCTACTGGATTACTTTGGATTATTTTTCTGTTCCTTTCACATTGTCCTTCATCTCTCTCCTCTGTTTCTCTGTCTCTCTCTGTCTCTCTGTCTCTGTCTCTCTCTCTCTCCCCCCCATCCCTTTCTTTCTCTCTCCCCCACACACTCATATACATAATACATATATGTTTCATTAAGCATTTCCAATGACATGTAATTTTTTTAACATTCATTCTTTTTAAATATTGAGTTTCAAATTATCTTCCTCCTCCCTCCACCCCTTGAGAAGGCAAGCAATATATCAATTGTACATGTGAAATCAAGGAAAATATATTTCTATATTAGTCATGTTGCAAAAGAAAACACACACTAAAAACAATAAGAAAAATAAATTTTAAAAATTCTGTTTCAATCTGTGCTCAGAGTTCATTAGTTCTCTCCCTAGAAGTGGATGGTATTTTTCCTGATGAGTCCTCTGGAATTGTTTTGGATCATTGTTTTGATCAGAGTAGCTAAGTCTTTTACAACTGATCATCATTGAAGTATTGTTGTTACTATGTATAGTGTTCTCCTGGTTCTACTCGCTTCACTTTGCATGGGTTAATTTAAGTTTTCTTGGGTTTTTGATTTTTCACTTCTGTAAGAGGTGATATTATGGTATTTTGTTTTGCTCCCACAAAAGTTACTGGAAGATAATTAATAGTTGTGGGGAAACTCACTTATCTTATTTTACTAAAACCATGCCTTTCCTGGAACTATGATAAGGGCCAGAGGGAACTAGAAAGGTGGGGGTGTGGCAAATACCTTAGAGGTCACATCTGGTCATGTGTCCTGACTACCACCAGTATGTAATTTGCATATAATCTGCATATTAAAAGGAACTGTAGGGAAATAAAATGAGGAATTTGACTAACCCTAAGTCTACCAAGAAGGATAGAACTGTATAACCTCACTCCAGCTTTTGCAATGGTGTGGGTGTGTTCCTACTGAGCATCACACCCGCTTTCCTTTTCAGAATCATAATAAACACTTTCTTCTGCACACTCTGTTTCTGAGTTCTTTCAGTGAGAAGGAGTTTGCTGTTTTAAAGGTATTTCATATGGACCTTCCTAAGGGCCCCCAGGATTATCATTGGATTTTCTTTGCATTGGATATCATCCCCTGCTGCAGAAATGTTCTTTCTCCTAATCTCATTTAAGTACAAGTTTTTGTTTTAAAGGAGGGCAGGAAGGTAGGAGCAGTCAAAGTCAGCAAAAAGTAAGGAATCACTACTGATGTGCAATTTATCTGAAGTGAGAGTAATAATAATTGTCATAATAGTAGCTAACATTTTAAAGCATGTTTTAAGGTTGGCAAAGCACTTCACACATGTTATATCATTTGATGCTCACAACAGCTCTGAGGGAGATGCTACAATACCATTTAACAGAAGAGGAAACAGAGGCTGAAAACAGTGAAGTAGCTTACCAATGTCTGAGGTACGTTCAAACTAAGGTCTCCCTGACTACAAGTGCAACATTTTGTCCACTGGGCCATAAGATAAAGCTTACATAAAATCAAAAGTAATCAGAAGACCATGATTCACTTTTGAAAAAAAATGTAATTTGAAAAATGGAGAGATTATGCAGACCAAGGTAGTCTAATAATTATGGAATGATACAAAATTCAGTGATCTAATAATCTGCCAAAAATGCAAGGTGGAATCCTAAAGGCATAAGATAAAGGACTCAGATGAGTATAGCTGTACAAACACTTACCTCGGATTCAGTCCTAAGATCTCCCTTCTCATCCCCTCCATTCCAACAAAGGCAATAAGCTTGGGAGCCCATTATAATGGTGAGGGATAAGCCTCCTCACAGCATGCTTTGCTATAGCTTGTAGATTTATTAAGGTGCATCATGAATTTGTAAAAAGAATGCGGTCATTGCAAAGAGTTATCTTTTGAAGTGGTAGGCAATTTACAAACTTTGTGTAGCTAATCCACAAGAAGTTACATTAATATACAACATGCAAAACACATTTTCCCTGGGGCTCAGCAAGGAGAATCTAGTGCACATGTCATCTGTTTCTGTGAATGCTGAAGATTACAATTATGTTTTGATGTTAATCCAACTTCTGCAAATTTCTTGTCGTGATGGGCTCTATGAAAATGTGAGTGACAGGATAAATCTTTTTAAATTGAATACAATACCACTGAAAAGAGCTGATGCTTTCAAACACTGTACCCAACCTCTGGATGCCTAGAATAATTCACTAAGTGAATAAGCCTCTACGGTGACCTATTTGGTAAGAGAATCACATTCTGCATGCTGCTTAGAATGCCATGCTCAGAATGCTCAGTAACACTCACCTCCAATGCTTTGAGGTCCTCAAAGACAACCTGCAGACTGGGAGTTCCCAGGTGGTTGATGAAGAAATCTCCATCTCCTTGCATCTGCACAGAACTGAGGTTGGCTTCTGCACACTTCATTCTCCAGGAGCAGTTGAAATTCTTTTTCTGAAAGTAGAAATTAGAATTGTTCATGGAACAAATGTAATGACTCATCCCTTCATTATTCTCCCAAACCAATCTGAACTTCTATGGTGGTTATTGCTGCTATGACATTTTGAATCAATCCTCAAACATTTCTTACATAATTAGCATGTCCTGGGCACCGAGTTAGGCACCATGAAAACAAAGACAGAAACGAGCCCTTATCTTTAAGGATTCTCTGTGCTACAAGGGGAGACAATGGTATATACAAAACAGATATGTAGAAAAACAAAAACTACAGGGGACAAGGGATGATCAGAAAAAGATTTCATGTAAAATACAGAACTTGAGCTAAGTCCTGAAGGAAACTAGGGAAAGAAATTCCTTTGAACTTTTTAAGAGTTCAAAAAGTATATTTTTTGAGGGGGGAAGGTAATGAAATTGGGGTTAAGTGACTTGCCCAAGGTCACACAGGTGACCACCGGATTTGAACTCAGGTCCTCCTGACTCCATGGCTGGTTCTCTATTCACTGTGCCACCTAGTAGTATGTGAATACTGCCATACTGCCACCCCAAAAGTGTATTTTTACAGTGAAAAAATGTTTTTTTTAAAATTTGTACCCAAGAAAAGCAATTTCAGAATTAAAAAATATTTCTAAATTAAAAAAAAATGTTAGTTCTTTGAAATTTCTTATTTCTATAATTCTGTCACATTCTTTTACACCATGAAAGAGAGGCATGATGGACAGCAGTCCTCGTGCAAATAATAGCCTCTGGCAAGACTGGAATTCAAGTCTCACTGTGGGAGCCTGTGTAAGTCACATCTTCTCTGAGCCTCAGTTTCTTTACCTGGAAAATGACAAGACTAGAGCCTATATGACACCAAATTAGAAAGAATCTCAGTGGTTACTTACTCCATCCTGTACCTGAGTCCCTTCTAGGACATGACCAATGAGTGGTCATCCAGACTTTGCTTGAAGATATATGTATTAAGATGGACCCTACTTCAACCTAATGCTGCCCATTCCACTTTTAGATTATTGTATTTATTAGGAAAATCTTCCTTACATCAAGTATAAATTTGCCTTGTTGCAATTTCCCCCAATTTTTTCCAGTTCTGCCTTCTGGGTCTAAGCAGATGGAGGTCCAATCCTATCACCATGAAATTATAGTTGAATTGGCTAGGTACACTCTCTGGGGCTGCTCTTTTGAAGGCTGAGCCTCTAATTCAGGAAACTACCTGTAGATGGCGCAAGAGAGGGCTTGGGAAAGTTCATAGTCTTCCATCAATTTCTTTTCATACACTGATATTTGAACTCACAAGAATTTAAACCATAGACTCTTTGAATGAAAAGAATGTCTTCTCATCAAACAATCACAATACAAAACAGATGAGTAAGTTGCTGTAAGAGTTACGACAGAACTATCATTCGTTCATTTGGTCATTATTTTTAGGCCATTTTCAAGAGGAAATTCATAAAGAGGCAAACATTCGGAGTTCAGAGAGATGATCTCTAGGATTTTGTTTTTGTTGTTCATTCATTTTCAGTTGTGTCCAACTATTCAAGCACCCTTTTGGGGTTTTCTTGGCAGAGATACCAGAATGATTCACTATTTCCTTCTCTAGCTCATTTTTACAGATGAGAAACTAAGGCAAACAGGGTTATGTAATTTCCCTGCGGTCACATAGCTAGGAAATGTCTGAGGCTGGATTCGAACTGAGAAAGGTGAGTCTTCCTGACTCCTCACTCAGCACTTTATCTACTCTGCTACCTAGCTGCCCTAAACTAGGGCTAAACTCTAAATCGTATTCTCTAGGTCCCTAGGACAAGATTCTATCTTAACACATTGTAGGTTTTAATCTCCCTTAGACTAACCAATAACTAAGGAGTTTCCAGACCTTTCCAGGCCATGTTTGCTATTTTGTGGCTTGGGGGTACAAAGTGAGCTGCCCTGATCTCTATTCAATTTATATAATGGAGCTCTTTCCATTGATTTAGCTATCTACAGTAGCCTGGCAATAGAGTTTATCAGCACCTAGGCTTTGAATTATAAGGTGATTGAACTACCTTATTAAAGATATTTAGAAGGTTAGTGAAGTTTATTGGATGCTGATGCTGATGCTGTGTGTCTGTGTGTGTGTATAACCATAACAGCAATACTGTTTTAAGAATTACCTGGAATGAATAAGTTATTTTGACTCTTATAAATATCCGGATTAACTATAAAGGACATGTGAAGAAAGTTGCTATCTGCATCCACAGAAAGAACTGATAAATAGATGTACAGAATACTTTTACATATGTATAATATATACATACATATGTGCATGCATACATACATACATATACACACCTATTTTTGTCTAATGGTAGCAATCTCTAGGGTGGGAAGTGGGGAGAAAGGGAAGAAAAAAAATTTAGATGACAATTTTGTGGATATTTGAAAGGAATACCAAGTTGTGCATAGTAGATTTGCAGCTTCGTGTATAATAATCTTTTTATTGTACTTTTTACACAAATGATACAAATGTTTGTTTTATTCCATAAATTAAAAATAAAATTTAATAATAATAAAGATCAGCAGAAAATTATTAGGTCTCTGGTCCATTCATGCTAGCACTAAAATAATAGGACCATCTTTATGCAGCTGCCCCCTGACTCAGCTTCCTGCCCTGAGTTCCCCTACAAGCCATACTGATGTCAACTGTGTGTGTTGGTATGAAGGATGCCACAATAAATTATTAAATTTAAGATGTCATTTAATATATAGATATATTATATTTCCTTGAAAAGACATAAATTTCAAAAATTAAAGAAAGGGTTAAAGAAAGTAGATTTCCAGGGGAATTCTGAATAATTCGTTTTTTGTTTTTTGAAAAGGGGACAGACAGTAGGATAAAATAAGTTTGGGAACCCCTGGTCTAGCAGTTCCCAAAGGAAAAGAATTTTGTTTTTTGTTATTGCTTTGCTCCTTTCCTTGGGTGGAGTTTTGCCTTTTTCTCACCTTTACTACAACTTTCCCCTCCATTCCCCAAGCTGTGCCCTTTAAGGCAGAAATTCTGGTTATCTCCTCTTGTCCTACTGTCATAAATATGCAAACTTCTTCATGAATTGTGAACTCTTTGGGTTTCACATGTGTAATGGAAATGTAAATTTGTAAGATCTTCCCTGCCCCTAGGCTAAAGTGCACCTGGAGCCTGGGGTGGGAGGCTTGTTTTTCAGTAGATACTTCTTGATTGGCCAGTAAGTCAATAAGGTTGTTACATTCTCTGAGCCAGGAGAAGGCTGTATAAGCCCTGATGTGTAGCTTTGTTTTGGGGGCTCACTTTGAGAAGTGTTCTGTGATTTGATATGGATTCTGGGAAGCTGTTGTCCAGAGACCCCCCCCCCCTCTTTGAAAAACTCAGATGTTGATTTGGTATGGATGTAATGGTTGGACAGTTTGGAAAGCTGTCTACTTGATCTGTTTCTGTCTTGATAATTCTATCTGTTTACTTTGAAGTTCAAGGTGCTGACCTTTTTCCCCTGAAGGAGGTAAACAATATATGTTTGACTGATTAAAGTAAGCTTGTTGACCCATTTTGAGTTGCTTTCCTTTATCAAAGCAGATCCAAGAACCTGTGTGAGCAGCCACCCTGGGGACGCTGGGGTGCTTGCTACTACAACATGCATGTTCTTTTTTTCTCATAATAAACCTAGTTTTAACCTAAGTTTTGGGAAGTTGTGATTGCCTACTGACAATATGTAAAACACTCTGCAAATGTGAACTCACCTTATAAATGCCAATTATTTATATTATTTTATGATTTCTACCTGACAAGATAGCAACAGATTTCCCAAGCTGTTTTCTCCCACAGTGTATTTTTACATGGGCCAGAATTATTTTTCCCCTCTATTAAGACCAAAAAAGAGCTTCCCCATATTTAAAATGAAAATTAACAGTGGCAAAAAGTCATTCATGGAACACTATCAAGCAATAAGCATCTATTAAGGACCTATTGTTTGTCAGGCACTGTATTGGGACATGGGCATTAGGAGACCAATATGAAAGTTCTATCATCAGGAAGTAAAGCCTATAGAAAAAATTGATTTGCTCCACTAAGAGGAAACAATAAATCTCAAAGATAAGACAGATTTTCCTAATAGTGTGGTAGATTAGCAAATAGTGGGCAGTGTCACATGAGGAGAAAGCTCATTGGATTCACCGTCAAAGGGCCCGGGTTCACCTAGGGGTTCCACACTTCACAATTACTGCAGTGCAATCACTTCCCCTTTCTAAGCCTCATTTGCTTCATATATAAAATGAGGCCCTCGGCTAATATTCGAGGTCCTTTTCCAGCTCTAATTCCTCTGACTGGCAGAATGGAAAGGGAGATAACAATTATCTGGAAATTCTGGAAAGATAACCTAGGGCAATAGGATATTATTCATTTATTTCTTATGCTATTAATTTATCTCATTATATCTCATATTCCAGAGTCAAAGATAGGGGCACTTTTCATAGAATAATAAAAATTGTAGTTACAAAGAACCCCTTTCACTTAACAGAAATCTGTGACACACTTTCCCACAGAAAAAGACATCTGTGCAAAGAGCGGACAGAAAAGCAGAACATGAGGGAATGGAACACGTTAACTCCTTCCTAACTTTCTAATTCCTCAATCATTAGAGTTTGCCCCCCTTCAAATTATTTTGTATTTATTCCATACGTATTGTGCCTTGGCTTATCAGTATGTAAGTCTTGCTCAGCTGATTGCAAGCTCCTTGAGGGCAGAAAATGTTCTGATTTTTGTCTTTTTATTCCTTTGGCTTAGTAAAGTGTAGGACACTGGGCTTATACAATACTTGTTGAATGGATGAATGGTGATAGACTGACAAAAAGAATGCAGTTTAGTTTTTAAAGATAGTTGCTAGAGATATTAAAATGAAAAAAAAAACTAGAGGAATTGATTTTCAGTGGAAATAATAGAACCTGATTCCCCCTTCTTCTCACCCCTCCTCCCCCATGTGATTTCCATTTGAGAACCTGGCTGTCAAATCTTAGCAAGGAAATGCCTACAAATCCCAATAGGAAGCAGGAGAGGCAGAATTTTGCCACAAAGTAATTTTCAAAAGTAATTAAGTACCTTACAAACAGGAAACAAAGAACTTATCTCTACATCACTGCAGTATGCAGAGAGATGGCTCTAGGACATTTTTAGCTAAGGTAGGATTCCTGAACCCAGAAGGAGTAGAGTGAGGTACCTAGAACAACAAAAAAAAGCTGCTACTTACTCTTCAGTGGATAAAGTTCAGGTCTGGAGTTAGGAAGACTCATCTATGTGAGTTTAAATCTGGCATCTGATATTTAGTCGCCAAAGTCACCTAACCTCTGTCTTAATCCATGTAAGGGTTATGGGATTTAAAGATCTCCCATGCCCCATGGACGTGCTGACATAGCAGAGCAAGAAAAAAAAAAAAAAGCCGAGCTAACGGTCCTGTGGTTGGCAGTTGGCGGCAGTTGCCTTTTTTTTTTTTTTTTTTGAGTTAAGACTCCTGCTGAGGACTGCCAGGGGCCAGAGCTGCTGGGAGCGCTCTTCCAGGACACTGGGTGGTTGCTGTGCGTGGGGAGAGGAGGACCTTTGCCTGAGGTAGCCTGTTCTGTTTTAAAGGCTTGAAAATGTGGGTGCTTTCTACTTTATCTACCTGTGCCAATATCATAACTACTCTGATGGCTTTCACTTTCTGGTTTTGGGACTCAGTCTTTTGGTATCTTAATAAATTTTCTAGTTTATTTCCCCAAATGGCAAACCTGACGTATTTTGTGATGGATAATTATATCAGCATATTTGTAATCTCTATAGGCATTGTGAATATGGCATTGCTGATACAATCCACTACAGAAAGAAATGGCAAACTACCCCAGTATCTTTGCCAAGAAAACCCCATGGACAGTATGGTCCATGGGATCATGAAGAGTCAGAAATGATTGAACAGCAACAAACAGCAACAATGCTCCCCTGGAGCCTGAGATTCTAGGTCCTCGCTCCTCTCAAGCTCATAAATATCCTTTGCATAATGATTAATAAAACAAAGTCTGATATAACGGGAAGAGTTCTGGAATTTGGAGTTTTGTCAAATGTTGGCCCTGTAACTTACTACTTGTGTGACTTTGGGCGTATCTCTGGACCTCAGTTTCTTCTCTTTAAAATCAGAGGGGTTAGAATGGATGATTTCTAAACGTTGATTGAGTTCTCTCTTGGCATATACACATGTGTGTGTACACATACAGAGATATATGTATATATATATATGCATGGATGGAGGGAGAGAGAGACAGAGAGACAGAGACAGAGAGAGAGAGACAGAGAGACAAAGAGAGACACTGAAAGAGAGAGAGAGAGAGAAAGAGAGAGGTGTGTGTGTGTGTGTCTGTGTGTGTGTGTGTGTGTCTATTTGTTTATTTATTCCCAGGTAAATCAAGGGTTTATATTAACAGATGATGAGGCTGATGTGTTGATGATAGCCTATCTTCTCTACGTCAGTTCCCAGGTGACTATGACAGAAAGATAGCCATGTTAGAAGGTAATGAAAAAAAGCTGGTAATAAATCTATACAACAAATGAATATTTTTTTTCTTAAGAAGTCTGTATTCCTTTAATTTGGATAATTTTTACAATGGATTTTTGAAATAGAATAACCATTTCATAAAACAGAAATGAGACTGCAGGACCATTTAATGGGCTTCATCCTGCATGTTTAACTCCCCCAGTATATATGCTGCTTAAATTAGGGGTTTTTCAAAACAGAAAGATGGCATTGACTCAACATTAGTCACTGTAAGCTTTGCAATGTAGACTTGCTTGAAGATTTCAAGAACCCACCCACTATTTTTTTCTCTTGTTCATAAACATAGTTTCCCAAAAAGCTTTAATACTCTGTCTACTTCTATTTGTCTTCATCCTTACATAAGCTTTTTCTTCCAACAAAAACTGCCCACACTCCAGTTCCCAAGACAATCCAGACCTCAACTGCAATCATCATTCAGTTCCTTCTTTGCTATGATGTGATAGGGAAATGTTGCGGGTTCATATTATCCTTTCTATCACCAATGGCCCCCCTCATGCAATTTCTCTAGTCCTTATTCAATGTCCTCCCCCTTCTTTCTGGTGTTGCTATGGCTACCCTCAACCTCAGGTTTAGCCTTCCTATTCCATCCCTGATTTTAGTCCATTTCTGGTAATAAGTGACATTCTTACTTTTATGCTTTTAACACCAAAGTCGACCTTTTGTCCTTGTATTAATCTGGAAACTTTGGATCTTTTTGTATTATCATTAGTAATAATAACTAAATTTATAAAGTGTTTCTGTATTTGCAAAATACTTTACATTTAATATCTTACTTGATCTTCACAACCACCCTGTGATGTGTGGGGGTGCTTATTCCCATTTTACAGATGAAGAAAACTGAGGTTGGGATACTCTATTGGTGGCCTGCTCAGGGTCACAAAACTGGTATCTGAGGCACGAATCTAGCTCATTTCTTTCTGATTCTTTCACTGACATTTCTCTCATTTTTTTTCCCATGAGATAAAAGAGCAGTGAAAAATTGAGGGGAGGGGTGGCTAGGTGGTGCAGTGAATAGAGCACCAGCCCTAGAGTCAAGAGGACCTGGGTTCAAATCCAACCTCAGACACTTAACACAAAAACTAGCTATGTGACCTTGGGCAAGTCACTTAACCCCAATTGTCCTCCAAAAAGAAAAAAAAGAAAAATTAGGGGCTCTTTAAGTTAATAATGTTCTCTTCATTTCCCAGACTGTTGCTCTCCTTCAGACTTCATTATGTGCCCAGGAATCTTTCCATTCTACAAGATCACTTCAGCATTGGTCCTCACATGTCATCAGTCCCCTCTGCTCCTGGGATCCCTCTGAATGGAGGGTGGAGGAATAGAAATTTTCTTTGCAGACTTTCATTAAGGAGAACACCCAGATGAGCTATCTCTTTATTTCTCATCTGGCTGTTTACCCCAGATACCAACATAACGATTTAGGGCTTTGTAGCTATTCCTCAAGTCAGTGATACACACACACACACATCTTTATAGATGTAAATACATATATATGTTTTTGCATATATAAATATATGTAGGTTTATATACATGTGTTTATACATACAAATGCATATATACACACACATATGTTAGCAAAACTTTGATTCCATCACTATAGCACTGACAAATGTATTAACGAGCCTAGGACTGAACACACTTCCCTGGGACACTGGAGACCTTCTTCCCAGTTGAAACTGAATCAGTGACTGATAGGCTTTTATCTAACAGTTCAAATGTTTCAATCCAATCCTGGGCTAACACAGAAAAGCATCCTTCAAGAAGACAACTTCACTGATTATTAAAGAGCATCCCTTACCATTATAGAAATTTGCCAAATTAGCCCAATATCAAGGTAGTCTTCAAATCATGCAAATATTGGCTTAATTCCTTAATGATTCCCTTGCATCGATATTGTTTCCATAGGTAATTTTATCGTGTGTGTGTGTGTGTGTGTGTGTGTGTGTGTGTGTATCACTGACTTAGATATAGGAATAGATAACATTTGTGCATTGCATACTGGAAAGTAAGCTTGGTACCCAGCTGTGGATTCTGCTTTGGGTTCTACCTCTGACCTGCCATGTGCAATTAAATAAGTCACGTCATAAACCAATTGGTTTGACATCTCAAGCCAATATTAAATTATTGAAACCATTAGCAAATAACAAAATGGATTAGGTATGGAATCAGAGACATGCTAACCCCAGGTTCACCCACATACCAGCAACGTGTTTTTCAGCATTTGGATTATTGTTAATATTCTTTTCTACTCATAAGCAAGAATATCTAGATTTAATCTTGGCTTAAAGTAGGGCAAAATAAAATGTAGAGATCCTATTCAAGAACTATGGAAATTGTTTTTGTTCTATGATTTTGAAACTGAAGTCACTTTTGCTTACTGGGCCTCAGTTTCCTCAACTATTAAATGAGGGGTTTAGAAGCTAAAAATTCTAGATTCTGGACAAACCCTGTAGATATCTTCCGGATCTAATGTTCTGGATGTCTCGTGCCCTTTGTAATTGGGTTCTATATGGAAGTGCCTTCTAGTCTTCCGCATTAGCTTTCATTTTAGTGGATTATATAGTGACCATCCACCTTGAAATAGCTCCTCTCCTCTTCAAACAAGGCCAAAACAAATATACAGCAAAGAAGAAGTTGAAAGGAATGCTAGTTTGATTCGATTTTACCCTCAGTGTAACTTTTGTACGAGAGGAATGGAAGGGAGGGTGACAAATTTGTGCAGGTCAATTAATTTTTTAAACTTATTTACAAGGCTGAGTAAATTCATATTAAATGTTTCATCCAAAGAGTTCAAAGTGCTTCATAATTAATGCCTGATAACAGGCATTATTATTCCACTTCATAAAATAAGCTAGTCAAGACCCAGACGGTGATGTGACTTGTTTAATTGTACATGGCAAGTCAGAGGTAGAACCCCACATGGAATCCACAGCTGGGTACCAAGCTGACTTTCTAGTATTCAATGTGCTCACATACACATGAACACACATACACAAACACACATACTTACAGTTCGTAAGGGAAAAATTACCTATGAAAACAAATCCTATGCAAGGGAAGTAATTACGGAATTAAGTAAAGCTGGTAAGATTTGAATACTATCTCAATATGGAGTTGTTTTGGCAAATTTCTACCTAGAAGAAGCTTTTTAATACAGTATCAGAGCTGCCTTCTACCTACTATAGTTTTCTGAAACAATACTCAAGTAAGTAGCTATCACATGGGATATTTGTGTTGATTACTGTCTCCATCAGCAAGAAAATCCTGAAATCCAATTTTGAAATCCTGCATTCTGCATATTATGATAAAATTAAGCTATTATCTTGTCATTTTAAAATTGCTGTTGTTACCACAATCGTGTTACGTGATAGAACCATTTATTCTAAAAACAGTTACCATTTTCTGCATGATGTCAACATATGGACACAGTAAACAGTGTCTGTGGGGCGAGTAAACACATTTTCACAGCATACACATTCTCAAGATGGCAGCTCCAATGTTTTTATTCATTTTAATTTGAAATAAGCTAGGGTGGGAAATATTACTCTCATAAGCTCTAGCACCATTAAGAAAATTAAACTGTAACTTCTAGTTGACAAAATATTGTGGAGAGTTGTATTTGATTCCAATCAACAGGGGACGGCATCAATCATGGTGCTTTCAACTACTTTCAGTTAGAGTATAAAAAAAGAAGAAAAAAACTCAAGTAATGTTTTTTCACACAATTCCAAATTGTTTTCCTGAATGGCTGGACCAGTTCATGATTCTACCAACACAACTTTCATCTTTATTCTTCTTGTCAATTAAGTGGGTATAAGACATCTAGAAATTATGTAAATTTGCATTTCTTTTTAACCAATGATCCTGCTACTGGGCATGTGCCCCAAAGAATGTTAAAAAATGAAAGAAAAGTCTTAAATGTACCAAGATACGCACAGAAGGATTTGAGGAAGCAAAATATTAGAAAGATGATACCTATTGATTAGGGAATAGTTAAACCCATTATCACATATTAATGTAATGCATATGAGAATGCACCAATAAAACTTTCTAGAAAGGAAATCATAGGTTTATAGCTTTAGAGTTAGAAGGAAACTTTGAGACCATTGGGTCTAATCGCTTCATTTTACAGATGAGGAAACTGAAGTTCAGAAGAGCTACACAATTTGCTATTATCTGTTAGGTCCCCTAACTCTGGGTTCGATTTTCGTTCAATTACATTATGCTAATTTTCATTTCATAATCCAAACTCACAACCAAAAGAATTAAGAATGAAGAAGCATTGTTTCTCAATAGGTATAAAGACATATGCTGGGCCTCTTCCAAACTCTGCCCAATGAGCCTGCCTACAAGGGGCCTGGTTGGCCTAACCAGAGAGTTGACTTGAAACTGTTTAAAACATAAAAACTTCTTGAATTCTGTCATTCCTTTCATTGGTCTGTAATACAAATGCAGTGGGTAAGAACAGAGTATATTCTGGTTTTCTGGTGCATATAAAAACATTTATTCAACAAACACCCCCACAAAAAATATTGCTAACTCACCACCCCTCTACCTCCAGTTACTGAATTATAATTTTATGTTTCTGAAACTAACCAAGTAAGGATTTTTAAGGGGTAAAAAAAGCATCATTCCAACTAACCTTTGGCCAGTACAGTAGAGAAGAGAGAGGCCTGCTCTTGCCTACAGTCCCATAGGCCCTTTAATGACCAAAGGGATCAAGAAATGGATTTTACGTCTCAGTGAAGGATAACCACTCTGGCATCACGATGCCAGCTCCTGCTGAGGAATTGGCTGACATAACAGAACTCCAGCTATTATTTTACCAGCCTTCTTGAGGTTTGTCTTAAATAGCTTCTCCTGCCCTTACAGGCAACGCTATTTTAAATAAGATGGTGTCAGCATTCTCAGGGATGAATTCCAGCTGCCAGACTTCTTTTTTTTTCTTTTTAAAAAATTAACTGAAAAAAATCTAACTAGATTTCAATTTAACATTTGATATCTGGGTATAAAGATATGTACAAAATAAAATTCAAATAGGACATTAGGGGGGAAAAAAGCAATTTATTAACTTTGCTTTAAAACAAAGATTACTCCTTTTTCCCTGCCTTAGGAAAACGTTAAGGAAATTGCACATTTTTTAAAAGGAAATAGTACAAGAATCAACATACTTTTGACTCTTTTTTTTTTTTTTAGCATCAGTTACTGGTGATTACAGAATACATACTTTGACTATCTGCATTGATTTATAATACTATTTAATGGAAAGAACACTGGAAATCTTTTTAGTTCTGGCTCTTATGTTTCCTTTTTGTAAAACCTTGGTCAAGTCATTTAACTCATTTTCATCAACTATAAAGAGAAGAGGTTATACCAGAACAGGCATTATTAAGTTGGAGTTTGTGAACTTGTCCAGAGGCTTCACCTCTGGTCCAAAATGATCCATGACACAAAATGGCTAAGAACCCCAGGGACGATCTTTCAACAAAGTCCTTCTTCAAAGTGAATTTTGTAAGTATGTCCAGACTCTCTGCTAAGTGCTAAGGCTACAAAGACAGAGATGAGATAGCTCATGTCCTCAGGGAGTTCACAGTCCTTTTAGAAAATTAACAAATATATACGTAAATTAGAAAATACTCTTACACCCCATACCAAGATAAAGTCAAAATGGGTACATGATTTAGAAATAAAGACTGATACAATAAGCAAACTAGGAGAGCAAGGAATAATTTACCTTTCAGATCTATGGGGAAGGGAAGAATTTATGACCAAACTAGAGATGGAGAAATCATGAAATGCAAAATGGTTGATTTTTATTACATTAAATTGAAAAGATTTTGCACAAATTCAATGCAACCAAGATTAGAAGGGAAGGAGAAAGCAGGAAAGGATTTTTACAGCAAGTGTCTCTGATAAAGGCCTCATTTCTAAAATATGTAGAGAACTGAGCAGAATTTATAAGAATATAAGTCATTCCCCAATTGATAAATGGTCAAAGATATGAACAGGCAGGTTTCAGAGGAAGAAATTAAAACTATAGTCATTTAAAAAAATGCTCTAAATCACTACTGATTAGAGAAATGCAAATCAAAATAACTCTGAGGTACCAAATAACACCTATTAAATTGGCTAACATGACAAAATAGGAAAATAATAAATATGGATATGTGGGAAAATTGGAACACTAATGCATCATTAGTGGAGCTGTGAACTGATCCAACCATTCTGGAGAGCAATTTGGAACTATGCCCAAAGGGTTATAAAATTGTACTTTCCCCTTGATCCAGTAATGCCACTTCTAAGTCTGTATCCCAAAGAAATCATATAAACATGTACAAAAATATTTATTGCAGCTCTTTTTGGTGAAAAGAACTAGAAATTGAGGGGATGCCCCCATCAATTGGGGAATGGCTGAACAAGTTGTGCTGCATGCATGTAATGGAATACTACTGTATTATAAGAAATGATGAGCAGGCAGACTTCAGAAAAACCTGGAAAGATTTATATGAACTGATGCTGAGTGAAGTGAGCAGAACCAAGAGAACATTGTACACAGTAATAGCCAAATTGTGTGATGACTGACTTTGATAGACTTAGCTCTTCTCATTAATGCAAGGATCCAAGACAATTCCAAAAGACTCACAATGGACAATGTTATCCACAGCCAGAGAAAGAACTTTGGAGTCTGAATGCAGATGGAAGCATTCTATTTGTTCTCCTTTTCTTTTGTTATTTTGTTTCTTCTTCCTCGTGATTCCTCCTATTAGTTCTAATTCTTCTTTAGATCATGACTGATGTGAATATATGTTTAATATGAATGTATAAGTAGAGCCTATATCAGATTCCATGCTGTCTTGGGAATGGGGGAGGAAAGGAAAGGGGAGAAAATTTAAAATTCAAAATATTATGGAAATGAATGTTGAAAACAAAAAAGAAATATATTAGAAAATACATAAATATATACACATAAATATAATATATACATATACACATATGTATATAAATTAGCATATATATTTATATGTACATACATTCCAGATCTAACATTTTATAAATAATAACTTGGTCCTATAAAGGGAGAAATTTATTAATATTCTCCCCATTTTATAGATTAAATAACTGAGGATCAGAAAATGTTAACAGTATATTGCTTACATTGTGCTAGAAACTGTTCTAAGCAATTCAAAATTATTTTCTAATCTTATTCTCACAATGACCCTGGGAGGTAGGTGCTATAATTATCCTTATTTACAGATGAGGAAACTGAGACAAATAGAGGTTAAGTGACTTGCCTAAGGCCACACAGTTAGTAAGTCTCTAAGGCTGGATTTGAACTCGAGTTTTACTGACTCCAGGCCCTGTGCTGCTCTGTTCTACCCACAGCACCATCCACTACCTCCACTATTAGTAACAGTTGATGACAGCTAAATACCAATTTAAATAGCTTTAGTTTATAAAGCCCTTAGCATGCATTCTCCTCTGAGTCTCATAACAGACTCATAACATCAATACTGCAAATATTCCCGCCATTTCATAGGAGAGGCATGGGAGTCTAACAGCTCCCTCACTAACAGCTTGGTGAATTGTCCAAGGTCACCCAGCTAGTCTCAGTCATTTATCCTCTCTGGGCTTCAGTATAGAGTCAGCACTTGTACCCAGACCTCCAAAGTCCTAACCCAGTGCTCTATCCCATGCCTCAAGCTGCCTTCCTTTCATAATTCTTTGATTTGACATGACTGCTAAGCTTCAGGTCAGCCCAGCTGAAAATCAAGTGAGATCTCACAAGGTTCACATGGAATACATATTATTTTCGGCACATCCAGCAAAGAGGATGGGGGATGCAGACACAGAGGATCAGAAAGCTAAGGAAGAATGAAATGTGCTGGTGGCAAACCACTCTGGATTTTTCATATGCAAGCTATAACCAAGGTCAGTGATGATGGTGGGGAATCTGGCAGAAGAAATCACGCCATCAGCAACAATATTTCTACCCCTGAAGGAATGATGACAGCAGCAGCGACCAATCACCTTACCCACCTGAGCCAAAATAAATACCAGGCAGTAGAGTTCATCACCATGCTTACTTAATAAAGTATCCTTTAACAGTTGCGCCTGTGGTTGCAACTAGGGAACCAACTATTCAAGCAGGGCATGTTGTGTGCCCAGAGCCTCCCCCCAAGTCTTAATGTTGGCAGAATTGTAGATTTACAAATGGGAAAGAATCCCAAGATTGCCTCATCCTGGCTCACTCATTTACAGAGGCCCAAAGCAGAGATAACTTGCCCACCCTGCTAAGAAATTGCTGAGCTGGGAAAGGTACCCCAGGTTTCTGACTCTGAATCTACTTGTCTAAGCCTGAGTTCACTTATCTTACTTGCAAAAGATGGGACATTGGCAAGAATGCTCTAGAAGCCACGGTGGTGTTTTTGTTAAGGTGTTTTTCAGTTTTGTCTGATTCTTTGTGACACCATTTGGGGTTTTCTTGTCAAAGATACTAGAGTGATTTGCCATTTCCCTCTCCAGTTCATTTTACAGATGAGGAAACTGAAGCAAACAGGGTTTAGTGACTTGTCCAGGGTCACACAGCTAGTAAGTGTCTGAGGCCACGTTGGAACTTGGGTCTTCCTGACTCCAGGCCTGGCGCTCTATCCACTACACCCCCTTGCTGCCCAAGAAACTGCCCTTTAGGGCAATTCCTTCAAACTCAAATCCAGATACTTTTTCTAGTCTGTGGCATAGGGAAAGGCCAATAAAGAGATTCCATGGGAAAGGGAAACATAACTACTTAGTCTGGCACAAGGTCATAGACTCAGAGCTCAGAAGGTACCTCGGAAGCCATTCAGTCCAATGCGTTCATTTCATCATCATCATTGTCATCAATCTCATCATGAGCAGAAGTAGTAGCACTACCAGGAACAGTACTACTAGTCATAGTAGCAGTGACAGTAGTAGGATTAGTAGTAGTAATGCTAGCAACCACAAATAGCTAACATCAACATGCTTCTTTAAGGTTGAGTAAAGGTACTTTACACATAATGTCTTGTTTGTTCTCATAATAACCCTGGAAGGTAGATGCTACTATTATTCACTTTTAGTTGTTTAGGACACTGAAGTCAGCTGAGGGTAAGTGACTTGGCCATGATTATACAGCTAGCGAGTGTTTGAGGCAGGATTTTCACTTGAGTCTTCCTTCATTTTCCTTTCAGTGACAAGCATCTCAGGGGAACAAGCATCTGTCTCTTTCTCTCCCTCAATTGTTCGCTCAGTGATGTTTAGCCTGCCAGACTGAATGTTAAGGTGAAGAAAGGCTGACTTTTGGGACCACTAGGTGGCACAGTGAGTAGAGCACCTGCCCTGGTATCAGGAGGACCTGAGTTCAAATCTGGACTCAGACACTTAAAACTTACTAGCCATGTGACCTTGGGAAAGTCACTTAACCCAAGTTGCCCTGCCTTCCCCCCTCCAAAAAGAAAAAAAAGAAAGAAAAAAAGAGAAAAGCTGATTTTTAACAGATTTGGTGAGGACCAATTCTCATAATAGTTTTATGGAGGGAACAGAAGACAAAGAGATGGTGGAGAAATTGCAGACTTTAATCTAATCAAACATGTAGGTAGAGCCAAGCCAAGGCAGAGGGCATGGAAAATGGTCCACCATTGTGGTGGAAGTGAGGCAACTGGGTAGCTCCCAATTCAATTCAGTGTGATTTCATAAGTACTGATTAGGAGCCTCTGTGAGAGATTCTGGAGGTACAAAAAGAAAAATGAAATAGCCCTTGCCCTCAAAAGAAATACGCAGACACAAAAGAAAGTACAATATAGGCATCAAGTATGAAGTCCTGGGTATAGATGTATCCCACCATTTCTTTTGTTTTTTTCAATTTTTATTTGTTTATTTTGGTTTTCCCCCCTCATTTTTTCCAATTTATTTATTTATTTTTAATTTTCAAAATTCATTTCCACAAGATTTTGAGTTACAAATTTTTCTCCCTGTCTTTCCCCTACCCTCATCCCAAAATAGAAAGCCCATTAAATACCCCTTGCCCCAATCTGTTCTCTCTTTTATCCTCCTCCATCCCCCTGCCTAACTTAGGCAAGATGGATTTCTATACCCCAATATCTGTATATTTTATTTCCCAGTTGCATATTAAAAAAAATTAAACATTTTTTCAAACTTTGAGTTCCAAATTTTTTCCCTTCTTCCCTCCTTACCCACACCCACTGGGAAGATAAACAATTCAATATAGGTTGTACATGTGTAGTTACACAAAATATTTCCATAGTAGTTATATTGTGAAAGACTAACTATATTTCCCTCCATCCTATCCTGCCCCCCACTTATTCTATTTTCTCCTTTGGCCCTATCCCTTTTCAAAAGTGATTGCTTCTAAGTACCCTCTCCCCCAATCTGCCCTCTCTTCTATCATCCCCCTTGTTATTCCCTTACCCCCTATTTTCCTGTAGAGTATGATACCCAATTGAGTGGGTATGTTATTCCCTCCTTAAGCCAAATTCAATGAGAGTAAGATTGTCCCATTCCCTTTCACCTTCCTGCTCTTCCTCTTTTATATGAGATAATTTACCCTAATCTTTCTCTCCCTTTTTCCTCCCAATAAATTCCTCTCTCACCACTTAATTTTATTTTTAGATATCATCCCTTCATATTCAACTCACTCTGTGCCCTTTATATATATATGTACACACATATGCCCACACTCATATATTTGTATGTATGTATGTATATATATATATGTATATATATATATATACATACACCCTCCTATACATACATATAAATGTATGTATATATTCCCTTCAGCTATCCTTATACTGAAAAAAGTCTTATGAGTTACAATTATTGTTTTTCCATGTAGGAATGTAAATAATTCAACTCTGAAAAGTTCCTTATGAGTTCTTTTTCCTGTTTACCTTCTCATGCTTCTCTTCCTTCTTGCATTTGAAAGTCAAATTTTCTGTTCAGTTCTGGTCTTTTCCTCAAGAATGCCTGAATATCCTCTATTTTATTGAATGACCATATTTTCCCCTGTAGCATTATACTCAGTTTTTCTGGGTAGGTGATTCTTGGCTTTAGTCAGAGCTCCTTTGACCTCTGGAATATCATATTCCGAGCCCTTTGATCCCTTAAGGTAGAAGCTGCTAGGTCTTGTGTTATCTTGATTGTATTTCCATAATACTTGAATTTTTTCTTCCTGACTTCTTGTAGTATTTTCTCCTTGACCTGGGAACTCTGGAATTTGGCTATAATATTCCTAGGAATTTTCTTTTGGGATCTTTTTCAAGAGGCAATCAGTGAATTCTTTCAGTTACTATTTTGCCCCCGGTTCTAGAATATCAGGGCAATTTTGTTTGATAATTTCTTGAAAGACGGTGTCTAGGCTCTTTTTTTTTGATCATGGCTTTCAGGTAGTCCAAAAATTTTTAAATGATCTCTCCTGGATCGATTTTCCAGGTCAGTGGTTTTTCTAATGAGATTGGATCTCTTTTATGGTATCTTGATTTCTCATAAATTCATTAGCTTCCTATTGCTCCAATCTAATTTTGAAGGAATTATTCTCTTCAGTGAGTTTTTGAAATTCCTTTTCCATCTAGCAAATTCAACTTTTTAAGGCATTCTTCTCCTCATTGGCTTTTTGGGCCTCTTTTGCCATTTAAGTTAGTCTACTTTTTAGGGAGTTATTTTCTTCAGTATTTTTGGGTCTCCTTCAGCAGTCTGTTGACTTGCTTTTCATGATTTTCTTGCATCATTCTCATTTCTCTTCCTAATTTTTCCTCCACTTTTCTCACATGATTTTCAAAATCCTTCCTGAGATCCTCCATGGCCTGTAAAAATTCAAATTTTTCTTGGAAGCTTTTGGTGCAAGAGTTCTGACTTTGTTGTCTTCCTCCCATTCCATGCTTTGATCATTTTTGTCCCCCAAAAAGGAATCTATGGTCTGATTATGTTTCCTCTGCTTGCTCATCTTGCTAGCCAATTACTTGGCTTTTGAGCTCTTTGCCATGGTAGAATTCTGCTTCCAGAATGGAGAGAGCTTTGTCACAAATTGCTGGTGTTTTTGCAGCTGCTGTAGCTATTAGTTGGGGACCCTCTCTACAGCCCCCACAAGCTTTGGCACACTAGTCACATGCCCCAGGACCACCACCTAAGACCAAGATCCAGATCCAAGCAGGTGAAATCAAGAATGATTACCCTCTGAATGGTTCCATGGTCTCCCTACAATCTGCAGGCCGGGAGCTCTGGAGGCAGCCATGCAAGCAGAAGCTGCAGCCACCACTGTGCCTCTGCCACTTCTTGCCATAGGGGAAGGGGCTGGACTCTGCTCTTCTGTCCCCCTGTTCTAACATAATTCCCCACTGACTTTTTACTTTCTTTTTGGAATTTAGGGGTTGAACAAGTCTGGAAACTTCCACAGCTGCTGGTGATTCACTCTCCTGAACTCTGCTCTGGCCTCAGCTGGTCGTGGCCACCCTGGGGTCAGAACAGCCCAGCTCACATGGGACTGTGCTGGGCTTCAAGCCTGGTGTAATAGACCCTTACTGTTGGCCTTCCAGGCTGCCTTTAGTCGGGGATTTGTTTCTCTCTGTCACTTTTTGGGTTCTGTAGCTCTAAAATTTGTTTAGAGTAATTTTTTTTACATGTATTAGAAGTGACTGGAACAGGACCTCATGCCAGGTTTGTGCTTCTACTCTGCCATCTTGGATCCACCCCACCATTTCTTTAAATCTAATGGAGAGCACCTCTATTCCCCAAGACATCATCAATCCCTAGCATCCAGCTGGAACTTGTCATATACATTCCCAGCCCATCCAGTCTTCTGAATCAGAGGTCACTAGACCTTGAGGGAATAATTTCCCCAACCTGTGACAGGTGGTGCTGGGCATAATGTCCATAAAAGTTTAGCAAGATTAGATACAAATCCCTCTTGATCAGGCCCAATTTCAATTGCTAAAGTCTTTCTTCCAGGTTCCTTGTCCTTGGCACCTCCCCACCCCCCAGCCTAAAGGGTTCTCTCCTTCTCCTCCAATGTCTTGTATCCATTGGCTTAGTTCCCTCATATACCCCTATCACATCCTATCTTGGACTGTCTATATCCCACTGTAAGCTCCCTGGGGGTAGGGAGTCTGTTGCTTTTCACTGCTGTACACATGTTCCTAGATTTTTTTTTTTTTGCCTTTTGGAGGGCAATTGGGGTTAAGTAACTTGTCCAAGGTTACACGGCTAGTTTTTGGGTTTGGGTGTGTGTGTGTGTGTGTGTGTGTGTGTGTGTGGGTGTTAAGTGAATGAGGGCGGAACCAAACTCGGGTCCTCCTGACTCTGGGGACGGCACTTTACTCACTGCACCACCTAGCCACCCCCAATATTGGTTTTTTTCACTAGTGAACTGTGTTACATGTGCCAAGACATCCCTCACCATGCTCTCTTTCTTCCTATCCCTCTCCATCCATATTTACACATAAACTCTGAAGAAATGTCCTTGTGTTAAAAAGTTGAGATGAAAGGATAGATAACCCTGAATCTCTAGATACCTGGTCAGGAAGGACAAGTGCTCTGTAACCCTGGCATGGATGGATCCTTAAGGTAAGAATTAAGTCAGAGAGTGTCCAAGGAGGACAGTGGGGATACTATCACTGCTGATGCTAGCCAGGGGCTGGTATCATAGACCTCCACCTTCCCCCACCCCAGGTACAGAATGACTTCAGAGTACTGAGCAAGAGGCCATGAATTCTCCCAGAGTAACAGGAAAACAAAACTCACAACTTCCTCAAAATTGTTCCTAAGGGGAAGACAACTGGGACAATGTGGACAGAAAGGACATGCCCAGTACTAGGGCCACTGTGCCAGGCCACACAGTCACCCTCGTCTGGCCACTGCCCCATACTCACTATGGTGGCCACGAATACAGAACAGTTTGCTTAATGATACCCCAGAAAGGTTAATTATTATTAACAGCTGGACAACTTACAGTGAGGGTTAAAGTGAAGTCACATGCAATGTACTTTGCATGCTTCTGACAATATCCAAAAGCTGAGTTTGGTCACATCTTAATTGTACAATCTGAAGATCAGGGTTCAAATCTCAGCTTTCATACTTTCCATTTGTGTGACTTTGGACAAGTTACCTATCATCTTTGGGCCTCAATCTCCCCCTCTGTATAAAGATAGGATTGAACTAGAGAGCCTTTGATTTTCTTTCCAGTTCAAGATCTATAACCCTGTCACCTTAGAGTTAATGTCTGCCCCCTGTCTATTATGACTTGGACTCAATAACCTTTGAGGCCCCCTTCAGCTCTCAACCTGTGATCTTGTCATTATATGATCCCAACCAGTCAGTCATGGGACAAAAAGTAAATAAAATAGAGATATTTAATAACATTTTCTATCATATTTTATTTTTTAAACTGATGATAAAAATATCAGTATAAGAGGATCCAATTCTGGAAAATCAGTTAGGATGCATTCAGTTATTTCATTGAGTCTTTTTTCTAGTCTTAGACAATAGTTGTTCATCTTGGTTCTATTTAGGAATCCAGCACAGGCAGAGATAGTGTAAATTAAATACCACTGAATGTTTCCCTAAAATAACAAAGACAAAAACATATTGAAAACAGTCCTTATTAATATACAAATCAATGGGCTCTAGAAAAGAGATTAGCAAGAGAAAGGAGAAATTTACTAGCACATATAAAAGCAGATAACTAAAAAATCAGTTAAGATGAAAAAAAAAACTGCTCTCAATTGTATGAGAATGATGGGAAGCTTGTTAAATGATCTTTATTGTCATTAATGTTTATATGATGGCATAAATGCACCCTTGGTTTTTCAACAAGAAGCCAATTGTTCTGAAATAACACCTTGATTTGCCACAGTCTATAGACCAGCTCTCTTACAGGGAGAGTTCCATGATTAAAAACACACCTATTCTGAATTTACTCATCTACAGAATCATAAAGAAAGCAGAACTCTCACTATACTTAGAGAAAATTTCAAATTACAGAACCACATAGAAAGGTCACCTGTTTTAAAGACTCTTCACATGCTGTAAATAAACTGTACCCTCTCTCTACAGAACTGCTCTTTTTAGAACAGAATTTCAGCATCGGATTTTATGTCCTATCAAAAATGGTTTAGGTTTTAGTCACAGAAATGGTGTATTGGGAATAGTGAGGAACTTGGAGTCAGGGGCTCAATTTCTTTTTTTTTATTTTTTAAAATAAACTTTTATTGATATGTTTTGTTTTTACATCACCTACAATTTTTAATGTATCTTTGCCCCTTCACTTCTTAAAGGGTTATCCTTTATAACAAAAAATAAAATAGAGGAGGAAAAAAAAGCACTCCAATAAAACTAATCAATATATCAATAAGTTTAACACTGCCTACAGTGTTCTACTCATGCTCTACCTCACCCCACAGTGTACCACCTTTTCCAAGAAGGCAGGAAGGTACCTTCTCAAATCTCCTCTTGTATGCCAAGCTTGGTCATTATAATTTCATGGCATTCCATTTCAATTATTGTGCTTTCCATTCACATTGTCATAGTCAGTGTGTGAAGTGTTTTCCTGGTTCTGTTTACTTCATCATGCATCAGTTCATTTCAGTCTTTCTATGCTTCTCTGATTCTTCAAACATAGGCTTATTAAGTTATTTTATTACAACTGGCTTAGCTATTTGGTAATCAATGGGTACCTGTAACTGTTTCCATTCTTCACCACTACAAAAAGTATTGTTATAAACATTTTTGGTATATGTGGGGCTTTCATTTTTATCACTGACCCTCCTTGGAACATAAACCCAGCAGCGGAAATTCCAAGTCAAAGGCCAAGTCCATGTTTTTCATTGAATGATTCCAAATTACTTTCCAGAGTAATTGGAGCAATCCAATATCTCAGCTATTAGTTTGTGTTAGTGTATTAGTGTATTAGTTTGCCTGTTCTCTACATTCCAAAGTCCTAGCTTCTAGTCCCAGCTTTGACTTTTCCTAACTATGTGACCCTCTTTATTTTTCTGACAATTGGTTTTCTCATATGTAAAATGGAGATAATAATATTTCTACTACAAAGGTCTTATGAAGAAAGAATTTTGTAATCCTTAAATCTCTGATGATTTTATTGCTATAAGAAGAAATCTGGTATAGAAACTTCCTCTCTTAGCAAGCTGGATTCAGTTTCCTTATATGTAAAATTAGGAGTTTGAATTAGAAGCTCTCTAAGGTCTTTTCTAGCCCCAAATCTTTGGTCCTATGCATACATAGGATTGGTTTAGTCATTAGCAGTGACAATGGAAGTTAAATCATAAATTAAAAAACAAATTCTTCACAAGAAACCTGGAGGTAGGGAGTATAGAAATGATTATCCTCATAATGCCTCTGGATTCAAGGAGTTTACAATACTGGGTTAGATAAGGCTAACACAAAGAATATAGGAAATTTCAAGAAATTAATGTGTTAAACTATTGCAAAGTATTGAGATATACAATAGAAGCACAAATATTATCAAACTAGGAGATAAGATGTAGATGTTGCACTTCATTAGGAGGTATATAATAATGTATATATTTATGGCCAGATGTGTCTTTATTAATAAAGGGCTGTGGCCATATAGAAAGACTTGCCTATTTTACCACTATGAAAACTCAATCCTAAACATGGAACTGGTTCTGATTTATTCTTAAACCTAAATGTCAACTAGAAAGGAAGGCTAATAGATAAAACCAAGATAAAGCCAATTCAACAAAACCTTAGAATCAAAAATAGATAAAAAGTAGCTATAGTTATCAAATGATTGAAGACTTTCACATCTAAAGTATCTAGTGACCAACATAGTTCCAAACTCTGATGCCCTACAGCCTTGCAAGAATGATACAAAAAAAAAGCCATATACAGAATAAGAAATTGACCTGTTTCTCAATGATTGAAGACTCCAATGGCAATTCTAACTAGATGATAAGAGTTAAAATAAGTTAAATAATAATTAGCATTTTAAGTTAAAGCTGAGCCAAGGTCCATTTTATCCCTGAGGATAAGATCCTAAGATGCTCCTTCCCCCAACTATGTGAACTGTGATGGAATGTAAAAGCATTTGCTATACAAAGTATAGTATTATACATAATATACAAATAGAAAAGCAAGATCTTTGCTTTCCCCAAGAATTTCATATTCTAATGGAGGAGAAAACAAACTATGTTTCACCTAGTATTCCCTAAATCTGAGTTAGATCAATTTGACAGAGTCAAAATCGAGCAAAATAGAATCCACTTCCTCAAACTCTCCATTAGCATTGACTAAAGTCAGTGGTGGTTTGTTAACTCTGGAAGTCTGAAATTTGTCAGTTGGATCCATGTACCATGAGAGAAACCCGTAATTATGGTTAATGTTTAAAGACCATGTTTGGCCTTCTGACTTGTTTGTTCAGTATCTCCTTAGGTAGTTAAATATCTAATGATTTAGATAACACAGTCACAAGCTCTTTCTGCTTATTTTTCAAGAGCTTGGAATGCACAGTGAATGCAAATGGAACCAATCAACATAAAAATGGAGTCCATTATTCAGATTTAAGCATGGACATTAAATATGCATGCCTACAGTGACTTTTCAAAGGTTCAAACAAAGCACTGGATGCCTTTCAAAGATAAGGAAGAAAACCCTGATATATGTTTAGCAAATTAATTCCCTGTGCTTAATATTAGTTCCCTCAAAGCCAAGATCATGTATTTGACAATTCAATTCAAGTCAATAAGTGTTTATTGAGCTCTACTGAGTGTCAAGCACTGTGATAGGTAATGCTGAGAATACAGAGAAAAATGAAGGGTCCTTGTCTTCAGGGAGAAGGTGACATGATACAACCTGAGGACCCTGTCTGTCTGTTTCCACAGTGTTTGTCTCATGATACGCGTTTGATAAATGATTCTTGTTTGATTGACTGGACTCTTCCTTGAGCCCTCTTTTCTGTATTATCTCTCTATATTACCTCACTTAATGATCTCATCATTTCCCATGGGTTTATTTCCATACAGATGATTACTTTATATCTGTATATGCACAGATGTAGGTATCAACATAGATACTGATATATAACTAGGAACAAATCTGGGACATCACCTTATGTCCAAATATTCCCCAAAATAAAATTCATCATCTTTCCCCCAAACTCTCTCCACTTTCCAATCTTCCTATTACTTTTGAGGATACCACCCTCCTTCCAGCCACATACACTTACAACTTTGGTATCATACTGTGTAACTCACTGACATCTCAAATGCACCCCCTATATCCAATGCATTGTTATATCTTGTCATTTCTAACTTCACAACCCATATAATATGGTATATGGACACTTCCATTCATTGACCAGCAGCCACATAGCTGCAGGTCCTCATTAACACAATAGCTGTCTGTGCACCATTTGTCCTCCCTGCCTCAAGGCTTTTCCTGTTTGAATCTATCCTCCACTCAGCTACCCAAGTGATCTTCCCAAAGCACAGAAATGATGAAAATGTCACTCACTCAAAAAAACCCAAAACAACACTATATTGTCTTACTACTATGTCTAGGATCAAATATAAAATCCATTTGGTTTTTCTTTATAACCTGTCCCCTTCCTACTTTTCCAATCTTCTTTCACTTTGCTGCCCTGCATGTACTCTGTCATCTATCTACACAGATCTACCTGCTGTTCTCACACACAGCAAACTCCGTCCCTTGATTCTATTTATACTGGCTGTCACTCATGTCTGAATGTAAATACTCATTGACTGTTTGACATAATATTAGAGTTGCAGAGTTTACATTTACTCTCATTTGATCTTCACAATAACTCTATGAATCAGACTAAATTTTTGCATTTTAGAGTCCAAGAGATTTAAGTTACTTGATCAGGGTCTCAAATGTACCTTATACATGGTAATGTTGACAGTTTAAACTCAAAGTGTAAAGCTTCACATTTACTCTTACTAGAATTTTATCCCATTATGTATAGTCCAGTGCTTGATATTATCAAAATTTCTCTGGATCCTGACTGTGACCCTGAGTTAGACACATGGATACATAAATACTATTGCCAGATTTTGTTTATACCTTCTTAACATTTCTTGAATATGTCCCCTTCTCTCCACCTCCACAATCATACCCCCGTATGACCTTTATTCCCTTACACCTGGACAACTGCAATAGCCTTCATGTTGGTCTGCCTCAAGCCTCTCCCCACTACAATCCATTCTTCACTCAGGTGCCAAAGTGATATTCCTATGGACCAAGGCTAGAAGCTATGAGCAATGTACATTGCCTGTTGCTAGGCATACAAAGACAAAACTGGAGAATGGTTCCTGTCCTCAAGAAGCTGACATTCTTCAGGAATTCTCATTTCATTACTTTAAAAGATTCAAGATTCCATTGAAGTGAATGTTCTTTCCACTGAGGTAGATCCTGTCCCAGAACCTGAGTACCACACCCAACAGCTAGTCTTCACAAATTTCTGTAATCAAAACCCATTTCTGCTGATGACTGGTATTCTGGGGATATTAATTATTATAACAAGTCCTATTTGTGCACAGCACCTAAATGTTCACAAAGCGTGTTCTTATTACACTCCTCTTAGGTCAGGAGTGGAAGCATTATTATCTTCATTTTATAGACAAGGAAATGATGGCTTAGAGACTTGAATGATTTCTATATGGTCACAGAGCTAGCACAGTATCAGAGTTGAGACAAGAAAACAGGTTCACTCAAAATAAAAAGGACAAGAAAAAATGCTTTTCTATTAAGTCAAACAATTAGCCAGTGGAATTTTCAAAACACTTTTGGAAATACCTGAATTTCCATCTGGAGAAAACATTTTAGCAGAAAAAAAAGCATCTGCAGAGTACATTTTTAATATGCTGTGTATGCGGGCATGCCATCTTTTTATATTTGTGGCCACTTTCAACTGCTGGCATATGATCGTTAGGCAGCCGTATAGAAGCCCACGTATTCTGAGCATATTCCTTTAACAATGTACAAAACTGAAACATGCAGGTTTCGGAAAATTGCATAACATGGTAACTATCCATAATATGAAAGAATCTCGCTATGTTCCTACTCAAACTGTGGATGTTCAATGTTTGAATATACCAATACTGGGAATAAAATAATGTAATAGGCAGAATTGCCCTGGAGTCATTTGCAAACTACTGGCAATTTGCATGTCTAATTTCATGCTATTTTCTCATTGCTGGAGGCATTATTGTTTGGGGGAATGGGAGGAGTGACTATGAAGAAATCTCATTCGAGGCAATTTTTCTTGCAAGTACTCTTGGCTATCCTTTGCAGGATATGGGTAGGCTGGGAAATAAAGGACCATCACCTTTCTGCCATTCCAGTACCACAGTGCAATACATATGAAGAATATCTTCAAAGCCCAGAACCATAGATTACTTCTCTTGGCAGAGCTGATGATGGAGGCCTCTTAAAGTGTTCTTCTGGTGGAACTGTTAAATCCTAAGCTCTGCAGATTTGAACTTTCTGACTGTTCTACTCAATCACTACTTAGGTTTTCAAAAAATCAACTGAACAAACATAAGATGAAGAATTATGGATGTAGAATCTTCCATATAATGTCAGACTTTTTCAATATGTTGGTTAGTTTTACTAAACCTCCCCCCCCCCCACCTTTTTCATTTTTTATTATAAGGGATGGCTCTCTGGGAGGGAATGATATATAGGAAAATATGAGTGAGTAGAAATAAAGATATCAATAATATATATGTACAAATGTGTATATATACACATACATACATGTGTATATATGTATAAAAATTAATCAATAAGCATTTTTTAATATTTACTATAGGTCAAGTACTGTGTTAGGGACTTGGGATATAAATACAATTTTATCTATACTGTGTGTGACAGTCATGTAATCTTTCAGGACCCCAGGGATCGCTCTAAAACTTAAAGTTGTAGAACATGTGAAAATTTGTATCAGTAGAGGTCATTTCCTCCCTTGGAATTTTCTATAAAAATTAAATCCCAGGCCTGATTAAGAAGAAGAAATTAAACAACCAACTTCATCTACAGAAGTGGAATGAGATTGATTATAGACCCATTGTATACAGTACTAATGAGACCCTATCTGAAATGTTGTGGTCAACTGGAGGGCCTCATTTTCAAAGGAGTATAGATGAAGAAGAGGACATTTGAGGAAGGGGTGGTGATCAAAACATAAAATGTCTGGGAATTATCATGGGAGAAGAAGTCTTAGGTCCTAAAGATAATGGAAAACACATGTCTATGAGACACAAAGCTGCCTCAAAGTATTTGAAAGTTTGTTCTGTAGAAAAGAGAATAGGCATCCTCTGTTTACAGAAAGGACAGAGCTAAGACCAATGTATGAAGATTACAAAGATGCATGTTTTCACTCAATATCAGAAAAAAAAAACCTTAAGATCACAGATATAAAACTGGAAGCAACCCAAAAGCCTCTACTGTCTAACTCCTTCATTTAACAGTTAAGAAAAATGAAGTCTAGTGATGCTAAGCTACTTGGCCAACCAAAGTCACATGGATAGTGTCAGGGGGACAATGACCTGAATGTAGGTCATTTGACTTCAGAACCAATTCATCATTCTTCTAACAATGTTGTCCGAAGGTGGAAGGGGTTGTAAGTTTTCCAGCACTGGAAGCATCCAAGAAGTTGGATGACCATGTCTCATAGATACTATATTAAGAGGATCCTTAGATGATGATACTCTTACCAACATGACGTTGGATTAAATGACATCTAGGGCTCTACTTAGTTCCCCCTTCTCTTGTCATGTCCACTATCTTTCTGCCTATGACAGCTGTCTTGCCCTTCTCTCTCCAGGTTGCTCTGTGGGGATCAGAGTTTTAGATTTTAAAAATCCAAAAATTTTCTGGTCACACATTCTGGAAGTTGAGTACACTGCGGCAACAAACCCTGGTTTCAGTAGGATTCTAATTAAGGAAGAAAACCTTGTCAGTTTCTCAGAGTGTAGAGCAGGTGCTATGAAATTAAATGGTGAAATTTAGGCCAGTAGATGGCTACATTAATTAGGTTTCTTTTTAAAGGTTTGATTCCAGATTTATTCTGCAACATGAAACTAATGAAATGAATAATGATCACTTTGAACCTAAATGGAAAATCAAAAGAATAATATGACAAATGAAATGAGAGGAAGCTTGGGGGGAGGGGGTAGAGGGGTGAGGGCTGCTGTTGGAATCAGGAATCAGGAATATTCCCATCTCTGAAACATTCTAGTTGCGACTCTGTGAAAGTCACTGAGACTCTCAGTGTCTCCAGCAGAGAAACTGCCAATATGTGCAGGTGAAGGAATGAAAGGAACCGCAACAAAAAAAGATAAATTAAAAAAAGAAATCTAACCTCAATTTAAAAATAAGTATTGTTCAGTGCAAAATGTTTATAAGGTATCCACCAGGTGTGAAGCACTGTGGTAGGTTCTGGGCATGCAAAGACAGAAAGGGGACAGCCCCTGAATTTAAGGAGTTATATCCTGGATGAACATGGAACCAAAAATAAGTATTTCTTCAAAAACAGCTATGTAATGAAATGTATGTTAGAAATGCTTTTTTTAAACTAGGGGGGGGGGGGGGGACAAGAGGCCTTTATGCTAACATTTTCTATTATTATTTGCAATGAAAACATACTTAATATGGAGATTCATGTAAATGTACGCGTACACACAAACACACACACATGTATATATATATATATATATATATATATATATATATATATATATA
>NW_027185759.1:36517127-36620853 GCF_028583685.1 Petaurus breviceps papuanus | reverse complement strand
TATATATATATATATATATATATATATATATATATATATATATATATATATCTTTTTGGAGGGGGGAAGGCAAGGCACTTGGGGTTAAGTGACTTGCCCAAGGTCACATGGCTAGTAAGTGTTAAGTGTTTGAGGAAGGATTTGAACTCAAGATCTCCTGACTCCAGGGCCCGTGCTCTATTCACTGTACTACCTAGCTGTCCTTACATACATTTTTGTACTTTACAAAGTCGTACTCTAATACCTGATTCATAATGCCATGAAGTGGTACTTGGGGCTCTAAGGCTATGCTGGGGAGCAAAAGCTCTACCACACCAGAAAATTTTCTGAGTATGGTTTTGGTAAAAGGTCAAAGTCTGTTTTTCTGATGACTGAGAGCAAATGACAGACTTGCACAGTACCAGTAAGTGTCATTTAAAAAAATCCTTTTTTAGTTTTAGTCATGGCAACACATGAAACAAACTACATGTGACATAAAAGAGAGACAAAGATAGACAATGACATAAATATAGACATAGAAGTAGATGTAGGGGTGGAGTGGATATAGTTATAGATAGATTTAATATAATAGATACACATACACACATATATGTATATTTGACAAGAGAGATGTATATGTGAATATAGTTTTATTCTGATCTTAAATAGAAAATAAAACAGGCATTTCTATATACGGCAAAAAACATAAACCATTTATGTGATGGCACATGGCAATTTAAAAAGTGTTGTAGCATATGATACTTCATTTGATCTTCAAAACTACCCTGGGAGGTAGGGAGGGGAGGATGGGAGGTCCAAGACTGGTATTATTCTTTCCATTTTATAAATTAGGATGTAGGAATGAAATTTAGATCCCTTTAGCAAATCTTTTCTAGCATCACTAACCTCAGGCTTCTCAACTTAGGAAGTCTAAAATTATTTAGAGTAGGAAGAAGGGAGAATAAAGAAAATTGTATTAAAGACAGGACTCACTGAGAAACAACTGAAGGTAAAAAAGCAATCAATTAGTTAACTGAATAATAATCTCCAAACATGAAAGGAAGCAGTCACTTTCAAACTCTACTGTAAAGCAAAAAAGATGCAGACATCATTTGCCAAACTGACAAAATTCTTTCTGAGATTATAGTGTGAGATGTTAAGTTATATAGGAAGAAGGGGAGCCAAGTTTTCTAGGGTTAGGAGATATTATGAAATTTGTAGAATCATTTCCCCTAGAAAACAATGCTTGGCACAGTGTTAAAAAATACATTACTTTTTTTTGTGAATCATTCATTGTTTCCTTGATTCATCTTTCACAATAGAATCACAGAGCCTCAGAATCACAGAACCTGAAAGGGACCCCCAAGCTTTCTACTTCAATCTGTAGCTAAGAAGAAATCATCTCTTTAATATACCAAGTAAGGGGTAACCCATCACTACTGATTCCCATTTCATCCATATATTTATAATTTTAATAAAAGTTATCACTGTACCTTCCCTTGGAAGAATCATAAATGTCTGACATTTCCCCCCATAACCCCTAGGATCCCCCCTCCCCACCCAGGCCATACAGAACAAATCTAATCCTTTTGTACAATGGTTCTTCTAATATTTAGACTTATATCTTTGCCCCCTCCCCATTATGTGTTCTTTCTTCTGTGCTAAATATCCCATGTTCCTTCAATGAATCTTCAAGTGACATAAAGAACTTACCAATATCTTTCTTATAATTTATGAAGTTATTACTAGAAGAAAGGGGCTATATCAGCTAAGCAGTCCACTCCAGTGAGAGTCTATTTTGACCTTGTGCTTCTTCAGTTCAACTCACAAAAGGTGGCACTGTGTAATAGTCAAAGGTTTAAAAGAAGAGCAAGGAATATAAAATTGCTAGATATTTTAACATTAAAATAACAGGAGAGTAGATTTTCTGTCATCTTTCATTGACAGTGTTGAGATAATGTCATTCAATCCTTTCTCAGCTGAGCTAGCACTTAACTTTTTGGTTTTATTTCTAGTGGGACTAACAAGCACCAAGATGTAAAACACCCATTTAAATATGAAAATCTGAAGTTTGCTAGTAACAGGAGAGCATGACAATTATTTAAAATTATAATAATATAGCAACGTTTTACATAAGAGATATGTTTTGCAATTCATCTCTATTATTAAACACATATTAAATCAAGCATCCAGAAAGAAACAATTCAAAATATTGTAGAGCCACAGTCAGGTACTACAAGATTAAGCAGTTTTCACATTCAAGGAGTGGAAGGCTCAGAATATGATATTCGAGAAGGAAACAGAGCTTGGATTACAACTAAAACTAATCTACCCAGCATTTTTCAAGGAAAAAAATAATAGATATTTAATGAGAAGACTTTCAAGCATTCCTGATGAAAAGACCAGTGCTAAATAGAAAAAAAAAAACTGACTTTCAAATACAAGACTCAAGAGAAGTATAAAAAAGGTAAACCTGAAAGATAAATCATAAGGGACTCAATAAGTTTAAACTTTGTAACCCTTTATACTGGAAGATGATACAGGTATTTTCTAAGAATATTAGCCTTATTGGGGCAGTTAAAAGGATTTTACATAGAAAGAGGATAAGGTAGTAAGTCAATTATGTTGGAAGATTTTTTTTTAATAAAAACGGATAGTCAAGAAAAAGGGATGACCTGTAAGAAGGGGGAAGGGGAAGAAGAATGGAATTTTTTTTTTCTCACATAAAAGAGAAACACAAAGAAGAGCTGTGATAGTGGAGAATGGGGTGAAGTTAGGTACACAGTGGATAGAGCATCAGCCCTAGAGGCAGGAGGACCTAAGTTAAAATTGAGTCTCATACATTTACTAGCTGTGTGACCCTGGGGGCAAGTCACTTAACCCTGGTTGCCTCTTCCCAAAATGGAAGTAGGAAGAGAAGGTGATAATGGAAAAGGGGGGATAATAAAAGGAAGGGCAGATGAATGATAGTGGTCAGAAACAAAACAGACTTTAGAGGAGGGACAGGACAAAAAGAGAGAGAGAAATGCAAAGAGAAAAAAAAAGAATGGAGGAAAATAGAGTTAGTAATCCTAACTGTGAATATCAATGAGATGAACTCACTCGTAAAACTAAATTGAATAACAGAATGAATTAGAAACCCAGAATCCTTCAATATATTGTTTACAAGAAGAGTGGGTGAAAGAGAGGGACATACATAGAGTTAAAATAAAGAGCTGGAACAGAATCTATCACATGTCAGCTGAAGTAAGCTAAAGTCAGGTGTAGCAATTATGATCTCAGACAAAGCAAAAGCAAAAATAGACCTAATTAAAGGGAGAAGCAGGGAAACTACAGGTTGCTAAAAAGGAATCATAGACAATGAAGTGATAGCAATATTAAACATATGCACCAAACGGCATAGTATCCATATTTTTAAAGGAAATGTTATGTGAAATAGACAGTAAGACTATTCTAGTGAGAAAATGAAATAAGAAAGAAGTCAAGGGGATCAACAGAATCTCAGAAATGGTCAATACAATAGACTTCTGGAGAAAACTAAATGGAAACAGAAAGAAGTATACCTTCTTCTCAGCTGTACATGGCACCTCCATAAAAAATGACAATGTATTAAGGCATAAAACCTCACAACCAAATGAAGAAAAGCAGAAATATTAAATGCAGCCATTTCAGATCATAATGCTATAAACATTACATTTAATAAAGGGTCATAGTTTAAAAGCTTATTGATAAATGAATAATCTACTCTTTAAGAATGAGTGGGTCAAAGAACAAATCAATGAAACAATGATTTTATTAAAGAGAAGGATCACAATGAAACAACATTTCAGATTTGTGGGATGCAGCTAAAGCTGTACTTAGAGGGAAATTTATATCTTCAAATGCTTACATTAATAAAAGAGAGAAAGAGCATATCAGTGAATTGAGCATGAAACTAAAAAAAACAAAAAATAGAAAAAGAACAAATTAAAATAAACACCAAATAGTTAATCCTGATAATTCAAAGAAAGATTAATGATCTAATAAACAAAACTGAGCTGGTTTTATTAATTACCAATAAAATAGATAAATCACTGGTTAATTTGATTAAAAAAACAATTAAATAACTAGAATAAAAAATGAAAAGTGTGAATGCAACATCAATGAAGATGACAATAAACAAATTATTAGAAGTTATTTTCTTCAATTTTATGCCAGTAAAGTAAAATGAATGAATATTCAAAAAATATAAGTATGCATACTAACAAATGAGAAAATAAAATACTTAAGTAACTTTATCTAAGAAAAATAAATTGAACAAATAATCAATGTGATCCATATGAAAAATTCCCCAGAACCAGATGGAGTTACAAGTGAATTCTACCAAACATTTAAAGAAAAAACTAATCCCAATACCAAGTAACCTACTTGATAAAAATGGATAAAGAAGGAAGTCTACCAAATTCCTTTCATGTCAGAAATATTGTTTTGATACCTAAACCCAGGGAGAGCAAAACTATAGACTAATTTCTTTAATGAATATCTAAACAAAATTTTAAGTAAAATACTAGCAAGGAGATTATAACAATATATCACAAAGATCATGCACTATAACCTTGTGGGATGTACAGCAGGAATTCAGGGTTAGTTCAATATTAAGAAATATCTCAGCATAACTGACAATATCAATAACAAATAAGGAGAAATCTTATAAATATATCAACAGGTGCAGAAAAAGCCTTAGACCTGTTTCTTTTAAAAACATTATCTAAAACCAAAAGTAAGCATTGTGTGAAATAGGGATACACTTGGAGTCTTTTCAATAAGATCAGAAATGAACCAAGGAAGCCCATTATCATCAGTAATACTAAATATTGTAGTAGAAATGCTAACTATAGAAATGACAAGAAAAGGAAATTGGAGAAATAAAAATAGGTGATGAGGAAACAAAACTATCACTCTTTGCAAATGATATGATGGTATACTTAGAGAGCCCTAGAGAATCAAATAAAACACTAAAACAATTAACAACTTTGGCACAGTTGCAGGATATAAAATTTACCTATATAAATCATCAGCATTTCTATACACTACTAACAAAACTCAGCAATGAGTGCTAGAAAGGGAAATTCCATTGAAAATAACTATAGATAATATAAAATACTTCAGAGTCTACCTGCCAAGATGTAATGTAATGCCAAGGAAAGGCAGCTTCCCAAGGTTCAGAATACCAGCATAGGTGCTCTCCATTTTATTCAGTGACCAACCAAGAACAGAGAAGATCAAAATATGACATCATTCAAAATACAGCATTTACTAAGGGTGATTAAATAATCTCCAAGTACTACCCCACCCCAGGACCTTCTATTCATTCAATCAATCACAAAGTCCCTGTTCAAAATACTACTCCACCCCTAGGCTGTACCTTCATTTAGTCCACCACAAAGTCCCTCTTCTCAAATGGAGATTAGTTTCCAATCTAAGTAAAGTACATTCATTTGCTCAACCATAGAACACAAAAAGGTCAAAAGTTCCCCACCCCTGGATCACAATTGAATCTACCCCAGAGTTACATCAAGTTTAAGCACAGCACTTAATACCCAAACGGAGGTCTTTTCTTCATCTTGACAGGAGGCAAGTTCTCAGCAATCTTAGTTCCTGGGGAGACAAGGCTTAGCAAGGCCACAAGATACATTGCCAGTCCCTTCATTAATTCATCCTCTGTCTGCAGAACAGTCCTAGAACCCCTGAAAACATTAGCAAATGTTCTCCCAGGATTTCTGTAAACATACAACAAGAAAATCCTTCTTCAGGGCTTCTGAACCAACAGAAAGGCTCCCAGACCCCTGCAACAACAGCACTGTCCTTCACCAGTGGACAGTATTCACTCTCTGTCTGCAGGACAGCCTCAGGAGCTCTTAGCCAACAGCCAGGTTCCAGGACTTCTTCAACAAAAGGACTGTCTTTCACCAGTGGACAAATCTGGCAAAACAACATCAAAACAGACAGACAAAGTACCAGCAAAACAGCCATGTCTCCTCAGTCCTTGGCAGCTCAGGGGGCAGGTCTCAAAAGTCCAGGGCAATTCAAAGCGGCCCCCAGCAATTCTCTCAGTCTCTCTCTCTGCCTCCACGAGGTGCTGCTTCCAAAAAGTTCTTCTGGCTCTCTCTTGTCTCTCTAAATCTACGTCACCAGCTCCTCCCAGTTCTTGTCTCTCTTTTCACATCAACAAGTCCATCCCACAGGTGGGATTAACAAACTCTGGGTTTTAACACAATCAATTTGAAAACCAAGCCAATACAGGGCAATCTTTATATTCTATTACTATCACACAAGACAAACTCAGGGATTATATAAACACAATTACAAAACACTTTTCACATACACACACGCACACACAAACAAGATTTAAACAATTGGAGAAATATTAATTATTCATGGATAAATTGAGCCAGTATAATAAAAATGACAGTTCTAAGTTAATTTAATTATTTACCAATTTTACTAGATTTATGTAAATTTGCTAAATTTATTTATTTACTAAATTTACTATTTACTAATTTATTTACATGCTAAATTTACTTATTAAAAATTTACTAATTTATTTAAGCAGTGCCATTCAGTGCCATGACAATGAAGCTACCAAAAAATTATTTGATAGATAAAATCGTAATGAAATTCATCTAAAAGAACAAAATGTCAAGAATATCAAAAGTATCAATGAAAAAAATGTAGAGGGAAGCAGCTTAGCATTTCCAAATTTCAAATCATATCACAAAGCAATAATCATCAAAACAATCTAGTACTCATTAAGGAATAGAGTGTTGTATTAGTAGAATAGATTCCATATACAACACATTGTAATAAAAGACCACAACAATCTAGTGTTTGATAAACACAAAGATATGTGTTCGGTACAAGAACAAATTTGACAAAAATTGCTGGGAAAACTGCAGAACAATTTGGCAGAAACTAGGTATAGACCAACATCTCATTCTTTACGCCAAGTTAAGGCCAAAATGGATAAATGGTTAGACTTAAAGGGTAATAACATAAGCAAATTAAAGGAGCATAAAAAAAAAAAAAATGCGTCAGATCTATGGATAAAGAAGGCATTATAACCAAATAAAAGACAAAACAGAATATAGTGAGTAAAACAGATACTCTTGATTATATGAAATTAAAAAGCTTTTGCACAAGCAAAACTAATGCAGACAAAATTAGAAGAAAAATAGGAAACTGAGAAAAAGTTACCCACAAGTTCCTCTAATAAAGGCCTCACTTCTTAAATATATAGGGAACTGAGCCAAATTTAGAAAAAAACAAGAGCCATTCCATAGTTAAGTGGCCAAGGAATATGAATAGGCAGTTTTCAGAAGGAGAAATCAAAGCTATGAAGTCACATTAAAAATGCTCTATATCACTATGGATTAGAGAATTACATATTAAAACAACTTTATTAGATACCACCCCAAACCTATGAGATTGGTTAACATGACAGAAAAGGAAAATGATGACTGCTGGAGAGGATGTGGTTAAATAGGGATAGTAATGTACTTTTGGTGGACTTGTAAAGTAGTCCAAAATGCTATAAAACTAAGACAGATAGGTAAGTATAGTGAGTAGAGTGCCTTGCCTAGAGTCAGGAAGACTCATTTTCCTGAGTTCCAATATGGTCTCAGGCTATGTGTTTCAGGTAAAGTCACTTAACCCCATTTGCCTTAGTTTCCTCATCTGTAAAATGAGCTGGAAAAGGAAATGACAAATCATTCTAGCATTTTTGCCCAGAAAAGCCCAAGATATCACAAGGAGTTCAACACAAGAAGGGGTGGAGCCAAGATGGCAGAGTAAAAGCACAAACTTGGCATGGGCTCCAGCTCCAACCACTTCCATACCTGTAAAAATATGACTCTAAACAAATTTTAAAGCTACAGAACCCACAAAGTGATCGAGAGAAACAAATCTCCCACTATAGGCAGACTGGCAGGCTGACAGGAAGGGTCCATCACACCAGTCTGGGAGCCAAGCGCAGTACCCCATGAGCTGTGGTTCTTGCCCCAGAGTGATTCTGAACAGTAGCAGCTGGAGAGTGAACCACAGGCAGCTGTGGCCGTTTTGTGGCCATTTCCAGACTTCTCAACGCATAAATGCCAAACAGAAAATAAAAGGTCATTGGGGAACTCTACTGGAAGGGGGAAGGAAGAGCCCATCTGGCCCCTGCCCTCAAGGTGAGAAGTGGTGGAGGTGTGTAGCTGCTGCCAGAGCTCCTGGCCTGCAAATTGTAGGGGGACCAAGTGACCAATTAGAGGGTAATCACTCCTATTTTGACCTGCTTAGATCAGGATCACAGTCTTGGGTGGTGGTCCTGGGGCATGTGGCCAGTGTGCCACAGCTTGTGGGGGCTGTAGAGAGGGTCCCCAACTAATTGCTCTGTTAGCTGCAAAAACCCCAGCAATTTAGGACAAAGCTCTCTCTATTCTGGAAGCAAAGTTCTATTGTAGCAAAGAGCTCAAAAGTCAAGTAATTGACTGGCAAGATGAGCAAGCAGAGGAAGCACAATCAGTTCATATAATCCTTTTTGGGGGACAAAAAGGATCAAAGCATGAAATGGGAAGAAGACAACAAAGTCAGAACTCCTGCACCAAAAGCTTCCAAGAAAAATATGAATTGGTCACAGGCCATGGAGGAGCTCAAGAAGGATTTTGAAAATCAAGTAAGAGAAGTGGAGGAAAAATTGGGAAGAGAAATGAGAATGATGCAAGAAAATCATGAAAAGCAAGTCAATAGCCTGCTAAAGGAGACCCAAAAATACTGAAGAAAATAACTTCCTAAAAAGCAGACTAACTCAAATGGCAAAAGAGGCCCAAAAAGACAATGAGGAGAAGAATGTCTTAAAAGGTCGATTTGGCAAGATGGAAAAGGAATTTCAAAAACTCACTGAAGAGAATAACTCCTTCAAAATTAGATTGGAAGAAATGGAAGCTAATGACTTTATGATAAATCAAGATACTATAAAACAGATCCAAACAAATGAAAAAATAGAAGACAATGTGAAATATTTCACTGGAAAAACTACTGACCTGGAAAATAGATCCAGGAGAGATAATTTAAAAATTACTGGACTACCTCAAAGCCATCATCAAAAAAAGAGCCTAGACATCATCTTTCAAGAAATTGTCAAGCAAAATTGCCCTGATAGTCTAGAACAAGAGGGCAAAATGGAAACTGAAAGAATTCACTGATCACCTCTTGAAAAATACCCCAAAAAGAAAACTCCTAGGATTATTATAGCCAGAGTTAGAGCTCTCATGTCAAGGAGAAAATACTAGAAGCAGCCATGAAGAAACAATTCAAGTATTGGGGAAACACAATCAGGATAACACAAAACCTAGTAGTTTCCATATTAAGGGATCGAAGGGCTTGGCATATGATATTCCAAAGGTCAAAGGAGCTAGGATTGAAATCAAGAATCACCTACCCAGCAAAACTGAGTATAATTCTACAGGGGAAAATATGGTCATTCAAAGAAATTGATGATTTTCAAGCATTCTTGATAAAAAAAAAACCCAGAGGTAAACAGAAAATGTGACTTTCAAATACAAGAAGCAACAGAAGCATGAGAAGGTAAAAAGAAAAAAGAAATCATAAGGAACTTATTAACGTTCAACTATTTACATTCCTACATGGAATAATGATAATTGTAACTCATGGGACTTTTCCCAATATGAGGATAGTTGAAGGGAATACACACACACACATACATATGTATGTATATATCCATATATATGTATACATCCATATATATGTATAGGAGGGTATATGTGTGTATAAATATATATGAGTGTACACATGTATACATGGACAGAGGGCACAGGAAGAGTTGAATAGGAAGGGATGATATCTAAAAAATAAAATTAAGAGGTGAGAGATGAATATATTGGGAGAAGGAGAAAGGGAGAGATAGATTAGGGCAAATTATCTCACATAAAAGAGGCAAGAGAAAACTGTTACAAAGGAGGGGAAGAGCAGGAAGGTGAAAGTGGATGGAACAACCTTACTGTCACTGAATTTGGCTTAAGGAGGGAATAACATACACATTCAATTGGGTATCATACCCTACAGGAAAGGAGGGGGGAAGGTGATAAGAGGGGGGATGACAGAAGGGAGGGGAGGTTGGGGGAGAGGGTAGTTAGAAGCAAACACTTGAGAAGGAACAGGGTCAAAGTAGAAAACAAAATAAGTGGGGGGTGGGATAGGACAGAGGGAAATATAGTTAGTCTTTCACAATATAACTACTATGGAAATGTTTTGTGTATCTACACATATACATTCTAAATTGAATTGCTTGTCTTCCCAGTGGGGTGAGTGAAGAGGGAAGAAGGGAAAGACTCTGGACCTTAAAGTTTCAAAAGCAAATGTTAAAAATAAAATTATTTTTACATGTGTGGCAGCAAGCACCCCAAGTGTCCTCAGGGTTTGCTGCCAACACAGGTTCTTGGATCTGTTTTGATAAAGGAAAGCAATTCAAAATGGGTTAACAAGCTTACTTTAATCAGTCAAATATGTATCGTTTACCTAGTTCAGGGGAAAGAGGTCAGCACCCCGAACTTCAAAATATACAGACAGAATTATCAAGACAGAGAAACAGATCAAGTAGACAGTTTTCCAAACTGTCCAACCATTACATCCATACCAAACAACATCTGGGTTTCAAATCCGGGGGGCTCTGGACAACGGCTAGCCCAGACTTTCATCAAATCACAGAACACTTCTTAAAGTGAGCCCCAAAACAAAGCTACACATCGGGGCTTATATAGCCTTCTCCTGGCTCAGAGAATGTAACAACCTTATTGACTCACTGGCCAATCAAGAAGTATCTACTGAAAAACAAGCCTTCAACAATACCTCCGCTAAGCCTACATCCCAAAGAGATAAAAGGAAAAGGACCTAGTTGTATAGAAATATTTATACCAGCTCTTTTTTTTTTTTTGTAAAGAACTGGAAATTGAGGGGATGCTCATTAATTGGGGAATGGCTGAACAAGTTATGGTGTTTGATTGTGATAGAATACTACTGTGTTATAGGAAATGAGGAACTCAATGACCTTAGAAAAACATGGAATGATTTACATGAAATAATGAAGAATGAAATTAGCAAAACCAAGAGAACACTGTATAGGGTAACAACAATATTATTTTAAGGATGACTTTGAGCAAATGATTTGTTTTGACTATTATAAATACCAAATTAACTAAAAAGGACATGTGAAGAAAAAAAAAACTCTTCATATCCAGAGGAAGGGTTGATAAATAGAAGTATATATAGAATGATTTTACACACACACACACACACACACACCTATTTATGTTTAATGGTGGCCATCTCTAGAGTGGTTGGGGAAGAAAAAAAAGAAATTTACATGATAATTTTGTTGTATATTTAAAAGGAATAGCAAGTTATTCATAGTAGATTTACACTCTCATGTGTAATAATCTTTTAAAAAAAATTATCCTTTGTTACAGAAATACTTGTTTTATTTCATAAATTAAAAATAAAATAATTTTTTAATAAAAGACAGTGATCCAAGACAATTCCAAAGGACCCATGGTGAAAAATGCTATCAACCTCCAAACAGAAAGCTGATGAACTCTCAAAGAAGACTGAAACATAATTACTTGTTTAACTTTATTTTTATCATTTTATTTTGTTTTTGTTTCCTTGTACAATATGACTAATACGGACATATATTTTGGAGGGCCTCACATGTATAATAAAAATTCAAGTATTTGCCTTCTCAAGAAGAAGGGAAGGAGAGAAGGGAGGAAGAAAATTTGGAACTTAAAAGTTTAAAAAAATGAGTTTTATTTTTTTCAATTTTAATTGGAAAATATTTAATGAAATAAATTTTAAAAAAGAAAACTGGTTAGGGAACCAGGGATTAAGTCCTCCTTTTCACACATTCAGACCATCTAGCTGGGGTGGTCATTTATCCTCTCAGGTCTCTAGGTGACTCTCTAAACCTAAAGAACAGTTATCAGTATGCATTAGCAGAGGGTATTTCCTAATTCAGAAGTCCTTTAAATCAATGTCTTAACTGATTTAGTCCCAATCCCCAAGGTATAACAAAAAAAAAAAAAACAAACTAATCCATTAATTAACAAACACTGATTAAGCACTCACCAATTCTCTTCTCCAGGAGACTGGATAGAACAAAAGAATTTTTTTTTTTTAATTTAAGGCATTTAGCAGCTAGCCCTGGACAATTTAGAAATCAATTGGTTCTGATCATCCAGGTCAGCCTAACACATAAGTGAGCCTTGAGAGAAACCAAGAATAGACTGACAAAAAAGAAAAATCCTCTGTTCTCACCCCTAACATGTCTTCAGGCTTCAAATTATAGCATAAGAGACTCATTCCTTTAGGCAAAGTCTTTAAAATCACACTGCACCTCACTCTCCCTACTCTACTCCCACATTCCTAAGGAATTAGTAACAGTATTTGACTATGATTCACTGTCAGCTATTTCATAGTAGGGAGCGCCCAGATCCTCATTATCCCCACTAGTGTATTTAAAAACAAATAAACAACCCCTAAATGGACTAGAAAATCACTCCTACAAAGCTTGGTCTTGACTTGAGAGAGTGTTGACCTGACAGACCATGGCTTCCTTTCAAAGAAAGATACCAGATGATGAAGAGACTAGCCTGAGGGACTTTGCTGAGAAAAGAACAAAGGAAGGTCCTTTCAACCCCAACTATTGGGATAATACAAATGATTTGGACTGAGGTGGCTTTAAGGTGAAGCCTTACTCGATCTGTTACCCTGGGCAATTAATTTAGCCCCTAGTGCCACAGGCTGAGTAAAAGCTTGCCTGCATAGGTAGAGGGACTTTCCTCAAGGGGAATTACCTAAAACAATAGAATTACCTGAAACCAAAGTATCACAGACTCTTTACCCACACCTGCAGGGGGAAAAAAAAAGAAGAAAAAAAGGAAAGGGATAAAAGGAAAAGAGAACCCCCTAAACAAGTAAATAAAAGAGAAACCATTGTTTTAGATGGTAGGGAAAACATAAAGATGATAAGATGCACTCCTGGCCTCAGAAAGTTTACACTCTAATTGGAGAAATGCATAGGTATGTGTTTGTATACATGTATGCGGGCAAAAAGCAAAACAAAACAACAATAAAAAAAAAAGACAAGACACTGCTCTAGAATATAGGGCAAATGCAAAGATGGAAATAGCCCCTGTCCTCAAAGAGTTTACAATTTAATTGGGGAGATTCATATGTATGTGTGAACTATATACTATTATATGTGCATTATTAGTATATGTGTATTATTATGATCATATATTATACTATGATAGGATATGTCATATAACATATTATCATATCATATGCTATTATACAATATGGAAAGCATAGTAAATACATGAAAAGAGGTACCATACAATGCTAAACTTCCAAATACCCTTGATGTCCTTTATAAAGTTTACCTTGGTTACTATAATACTCTCTGATCTTCCCCTTCCTCCCAACTTTACCATAACTAATCCTACTGTCACCAAAGTGTTATTCTATCTACATATCATGCTGCTCACCTTCCCTACCATCTCCCTCTTAGCATTTACTCAGAAAACAGTAATCAGATCAACATTAAGATTCCTTTTCCTTATGACTCTAGTCACCATGCCTGCAGCTTCTCTTACCAAAATGCCACTTGCTGGACACCATTCTCTTAAATCCGTTAGTTTTCCTATTAGAATGTGAGTGAGTTTTAGAAGGCAAAGTCTAGCATGATCTTTCTATTTGTATCCCCAGTGCTTAGTGTCATGTATGACAAACAGTGAAGGCTTAATAAAGAATTTTCATTCATTCATTCATAGATTCATTCGAGTCAATGTGCATTTACAACATCTACAAGTACTATGCTAAAAGTTTGGGATTCATTCATTGAACCAGATCTAGGACATCCAGAGCTGAATCACATACTGCCTTGGTTTTCCTCAGAGATTCTTTTTGGCTGTTAGTCTTGCTTTCCAAGTCATATCATAACCTCCATGAATCTAAAGGCCATATCTTACATACAAAGTCTTATAGAGGACAATTATTGGGGGCTGGAGGTGGAAAGAAATGTTATTTATAGACAGTAAGCACCCACGAATATTTGCCTAGTGATCCATAACTTTTCTTGTCTCTCTTTTCAAGTAGAAGATTTGAATAAACAAATTGAAGCAATTTTATGCATTAGACAAGGAAAATGTAAACCTTTGGGAGCAGAGACTACTTCTATGTTTGTCTTTTTATTCCCAGGGCCAGGTACAGGAGCCACTTAAAATGCTTGCTGAATTAAATTACAATTAGGACTTGGTACTTTCTTGAATGAATGATTAAATGAATGAATGAATGAAAAAATAATTTAAGTCCTTACTATGTGTTAGGCACTGGGGATCCTTTATTTTTTTAAAGAGATAGTCCCTACCTTCAAGTTTACATTCTAGTAAGACAATTTACATGCTAATGAGAGAAAACCACACATATAGGAAAGTATAATTAGATCAGGGAGTTTGCTTTCTTTCTTTTTTTTCAGTTTTCTTTTTGTTTGTTCTTTTGTTTTTCCCTGAGGAGCTGAGTGTGCAAGCATCTGCAGGCACATGGTAAGAAAGTTTGCATGGATGGCTGACTGGGATGTGAAATTGAAATATGGTCTGGTTTCTAGGGCACATTCAGTCACCAATCAACTGGCTTAGACTCTTTGGTGGAAGTGGTGGTGAGGTGATTTATACATGAGCTCACCTTTTATCTGAGTATTAGAAAATAAAAATGTTAATGTTGTTAGCCTTTCCCCTGCATTAGCTAAAGTTCATGAGCATGTGATATCATAAACAAATGCAAAGCCTCATTTCAGTTATTATTTTTTTTAATTTCAAGGTTTATTGGATTCACAGTCAATGCTAAAGAAAGTTTTTTACAAGGAGATATTTACCACTAAAAGTAATCTATCTAATTACTAACTTCTATGAACTACTTCTCTTCACATAGAAACATTTCATTAATGAGAGGATGCTGCTGTCTACAAATTTGTGCAGGTAGGACATGACTGTAGATAATTCTGGACTTCCACTACTGGTTTTCACCTTACAATTATAAGGGAGTGACAACTTCTGTGTTTTCGTAGGATTTTAGAGCTGAAACCTTAGAGTTCATCTCCTTCAGCTTCATTGTTTTATATAAGGAAACATCACCAGAGTCATGGAACCACCTGCCCAAGATCACATAGACAGGAAGAAGCAGAATTGGGATTCAAACCCATATCTTCTGACTTCAGAGCCAATTTCCTTTCTACTCTGTGAGGTTTCTCTTTCAGTTTTCACTAATAACATGCCATCTTCCCCTGTTCCATAGATCACTCCCCCCTTTCTTTATCAGCAACCATTTTCTCTCTACTGATTTCTTTTCAGCCTACAAAGAATCTTGGATTTCCCCAGGCCTTATTAAAAATAAGCAAACAAGACCTTTTCATAGCTTTTCATCCTCTTTTAGGAAGAATAGCTTATGTTTTTTCTACTTCCTTATCATCAAGTAATTTTTCAGTGTCTTGCAACATCCCTTCCTTCCCCAAGGCTCTACTGAAAATGCCATCTTCAAAGTAACCAATTATCTTAATTGGAAAATTCAATGATCTTGGAGACTGTACACTATAGCCTACCATCTCTTTCTTTATACTCTATGTTAAGCTCCTAAAAATTAAACAACCCTTAACCCAAATACTGTTATAGGTGGAGAGTAGAATAGTACTGTCAAAACTTGGTAGCTTTGTCAAAAAGAATATTCTTGACTAAGCATATTATCTAAATGAAACAACTAAATTGTTCCTGATCTAATGATAAGGAACTTCTGTTACTAGGGTAAGAAAGAAGTATTGATGAGAGTGAGATAACTAATAATGCCTAATATGAAAGGGCTATGAATGTGTGGTCCTTAGGGCTAGACGGAATGATGCTTAACATGTGTCCTAGGGAAATAAGGTAATAGAGGTCCTCAAAGGATTTGAGGTTGGTTAGGAGTTCCAGCATCTTGGTCCTCTATTGTTTATACTGATACCCTTGGAAAACTCATCCTTTCTGGAGTCTTCAATTACACTTGAGTCATTTAGATATAGGCAGATTTATAAGAGTAGACGAATGTTTCAAGGGAGACATATATGTATCTATCAAGTGCATCACTATATTTGAGGGTCTAGGTCTGTGATGAAGTGCAGGAAACTCTTGGAGACTCCCTCCCCAAATGACTACTGGTAATTTATAGGCTCAAAAAGTCACGTAGTGATACTGATAGGGTACGTACCTAGCCCAGCATCAAAAAACCAGAATATGTTGGTGGAAAGGCAGATCTCCAATGCAGAACCTATCTCCTGGATGAATTTGAGAGGTGCCTGACCAGTCCCCTGGTCTCCTGACTGCTCTCCAGCCCACTTTTCATGCACGTATCAAACGAGCTCTGGATGCACAGATCTGACCACGCCATGCTCTTCTTCTGTATAGTCAAATTCCGCTTAATAAGTCCTTTCTGTCTGTGATCCTGCCATATGGGACTATTGATAATGGCTCAATAATGACTGTTTATTAAAGAAGTACTTCAGTCAAATGTACGATTTTATCATCATTTCCTGCCAGTTCTATGATTTCTGGACACATCTCTCCAAATCCATTCAAAGAGTAGGAAGCAGGAGGTCCCTCCCACTATTCTAACAATGGATATGTAAAGAGTTGTTCCTACTATATACCTTTGCATTTATAGAGTTGGCAAGTGAAGACAGAACCTGAGTTCCTGGGTTCCAAATCTGGAACTACTTCTTCTACCTATGTAACCTTGGGCAAGTAACTTTCCCCAAGTAGACTTCAATGTCCTTATCTGTAAGATGGGGGGATTTAGCTCAATAATTGAACATTCATTTATCAACTCCCCCTCCACTGTGTGCCGTTCTTAAATTGCACTGGAGATACAAAAATAGAAACAAAGCAATCCCTGCCCTTAAGGAGATTATATTTTACTGATTGAACTGGATGGGCTTTGGAGTTTCTCCTAGTTCTAAATCTGTGATGCATGCATACTCTTTCATTGCCCATTTTTATGCTATGATAAATATGACTTGGGGGTGGGGTGGGAGAGGAAATGTGAATAGCCTTGAATTCTGGATGTCCATCCTGGGAAGTTAAGTACTGCTAGGGAATCTCAGCTTGTTCCTTGACTAGATGGTGTGGCATGCTAGGGACACTGCTGTAGGATGTTGACCAACTGAGTCACTGGGAAAAAAAATGGAGTTTGCTTTTTAGCGATATAGATTTCTTTTTGATTTGTTAAAACGTTTTGCTTGGCTCAGGTTTGACCCAATTCTGAGTTATTTTTTTTTCCTTAAAGGGTTAGCCAAACTTCAGTGGAATCAGTGCTAATCCAAAATTCAAACTTTTGAAACTCAGAGAAATTCTATTGTAGAAATAGATTTCCCAGAAAATAGCCCTTCCGCTGTTCTGGGAGACTGGGTGTTAAATTTTCAATGTCAGTAATTTTATTACAGAAGGTATAAATTCCAGGGTTTGAACAGAAGCAAGAAGAGTTATAGTTTCCATTATTATTATTATATACAAAAATTTCAGTTGGCAGTTATGACCTTGAGTCAGTATTTTTTTAAACTACTCTACTAAGTATTCCTTGTGAGTTTATTCCCCTTTATGAACAAAACTATATTTTTCTTTTCTTATAAAAGATATAAACATGCTTGAAAATATCAAAGGTTAAAATGTGAGATCTAGTAAAAGTCAATTAATTAAGAATTAATTATAACAGTGATGCCAAGGATGAGAACAGATAATTTCAACAATAAAGGACAAAATAGCATGATGATTTTCTAAAGGAGGAAACAGAAAAAGACATCCCAATTTCATTATATCTCATATTCCCTGCCATTCATTTGCATGCTAGAAAGTTGCTGTGAAATTATGAAGTCTTGATCACATTAGTATAAATCTTTTTTGGACCAAAGAGACCAGTGGAAAGAATTGAGATATTAAATCTGTAATAAAGAATAACACATTTCTTAAATATTGACCTATCTCGGTTTAAGTAAGATGTAAGACCTAATTTTAAAGCTAACTGATTTAATTTGGGAAGGTTGTTAACTGTTTTATTGTAATACTTAAAACTCTTATAAGTATCCTGATAGAGTGACGACTGCCAGATCCCTCCTTTCAAGTCCCATCCAAACAACAGTAAGAACCAATATTCTAGTACACAGAGAGATATCCTAAGACACAACGATGGCAAATGCAAATGGATTTTGTGTTTTTTTTAAACACATAGACACACACACATACACATGCACAATCTTTTGATAAACTGGGACTTGATAAAACATGCATGGATCTCTTTTATGTTTTTCACCTGTACTAACACTGTTTGCTGAAGTAAAAACAGCAGTTAAGTAGGTCCAAGATTAGCATTTGACAAAAGTGTCCTCATTTTTTCAAAAAAGGGCTGATACTTTATATTTTGGGGTTACTGCTTGTGAATTGTAGATTATTCTTCTAAAAGCTCCAAGTATTCTTGTTCTATAACACGTAGTCCTAATTAATATTACAAATCCCTTGGATTCTTGGAAAGACTTCTAGGACTCCCAACAGAAACTAGGTTTGGGCTCATTTTGATATCCCTGCCAAGGAAATGCTCTTTTCAAAAGTTTTTTTTTTCCTCTTTAAGCAAGTAATTATTAAAAGATAGACCTTTCCTTTAAAAATGACCAATGGGTGGCTATGGACTTAAAGGACAATTGCAGCTCCATGTTATTTCCATAAGAAAATAGAAAATGTATATATGCACATACAAATCTTTTACAGATGATGTCTTTCTAATTAGGTGTTTTCAGAGAATTGATACCAATTAGAGAAAAATACTATTTCTCAACATTCTATGAACATTATAACAACAGAAAAAAGGAAGAAAAAGACAGAAAAGCATACATGCTTTCCCAACTCCACTATTATATTTCTTCTTTCACCTGAAATACCCTCTTCCACCCTCTGCTAGACCCAACTCTTGTCATTACGTAATGAAATAGAATCTTATAGCTGTTCAGTCATTTCAGTCCTGTCCGACTCTTCATGACCCCATTTGGGGTTTTCTTGGCAAAGATACTGGAGAGGTTTGTTATTTCCTTCTTCAGCTCATTTTACAGATGAGGAACTGAGGCAAACAGGGTTAAGTGACTTACCCAGGGTCACATAGCTAATAAATATCTGAGGCTGGATTTGAATTCAAGAAGATGAGTCTTCCTGACTCCAGGCTCAGCACTCTATCCACTGTGCCACCTAACTGCCCTAATGTAGAAATTAGGGCCTAAAGTCTGGTCACTTAAATGGGACTAAAGCTAAAGTCTCAACTTAGAGTCCGGTATACTTTTTTCCTTGGGCATGAATGTTGCCACCCCTCTGTGGTCACTTAATTTCTCTGGGACTCAGTTTCTCACCTCTAAAAAATTTGGGTGCTCTAACAGATACTCTGTAAGAGCCCTTCCAGTTCCAAATTACATTGAACCTACAACATATGCTCAAATTGGAAAAATCAAGTGAAATAGGGAGACATATCACAGAACAAAATGGAGATCAGGAGCTGAGGGGAAACAGCACTTTTTGTACCCTGAGCCTTGGATCAGTTTGATCCTTGGTGATTGGTGACATTTTTATTTTGATCCATGAATGGATATGTTCCTTAAGTCAGTTAATGAGGAAAAGTTGCCCATGAGTTGGTTAGCACTGAAGGGGATAGATACTATATGAAATTTCAGAAGGTACAAAGAATGGAAAACAAAATGTTAAATTCAGAATTAAGTTGAATAGGCAGCTAACACTCAGGGAACATATAAAAAAATTTTATAAAAATAACATACAACTCAAAGATGGAAACTAAGAGATAAGGAAGAAAAAACAGAGATGCAGAATTTTATAATATATGGATACATTATATATCTTTAGATTTATCTCTATATGTATATACACACACATACATACATACATATATAATCTTAGATGTCTACACATCTATCTACCTATCTATCTATATACCTGGCTAGCTATCTTATTCTAATTAATTCAGCAAAATGTAGTTCATATATCCTGAGTACATGGCACAGGAAGCATAGAAATTGTATGAAGTGGCCTTCTGGACACCAAGACCAGCTCTGTGTCGACTATGCCATGTATGCAGTTGAGCTGGACAGTATTGGGTACTATTGTGCTAAATATAATATACGAGTTTTTTAAAGAGCTATAATAGAGATTCATAGTTTGATGTATATACTTCTCTGTCCTTCATATGTGTAAATGTTCACATGTGTTAGTACTTGTCAAATTCATATTCCCCATTTTCCCAACTCTGCTATTGCATTGCCTCCTACAACTGAAATACCTTTCTCCACCCTCTTTGTTGAATTACTAAGGATCCTTTAAAGGCCAACTCAAATACTACCTTTTTGAGAAAGGTCAATCCCCTGATTCCTCCCTTGGTAATGATCTTGCCCCTGCCTTTAACCTGATTAGGAATTATTCTGTACCTCTCATAGGTTGTATTCATTCACTATGTGTCATTTCTCCTGGTAGATTATAATCTCCCTGAGAACCAGCACCTTGTTTTATTTAAATGGCCCATCTTTCTCAGCAACTAACAAAGGGCTAACCATGTAGTAGAAATTTAGTAAATATTTGTGTTAATAGAATTGGATTCAAATAGTCTGTAGAAGTAAATTTAGTAGTAATTATGAAGACATTTCAGGAAATTTCACTTTTATTTCCTGATAGCAAGGTGATTAAATAATAACAATTTTAAAGAAACAATGCAAATAAGCCTGAGTAATCTCCATTTTTGGAGATCTTAAAGAATAGGATTACCAATCATAAATTTTATATAGCATATATACTTTCTATAAGAGGTAAGATTAAAAACTATGCCATGCCATACCATGTCATGGCAGACTATGCCATAATTTACCATATCTAACTAAACCGTGTAATACAATTTATAAAGCACCCACTATGTGTCAACACTATGTTAAATCCTGGGGAGACAACTACGAAAAAGACAGTCCCTATCCTCAAGGAGTTATAATCTAAAGGGGTAAAGAAGCAGAAAATACCAGGGGCATGATGATGGAGTTAAATCCAAGAAATATAGCTGTTGTGAAATGAAGGGTAGTCTAGATGGGTTTCCAGGTATCTTTTCAGCTCTATGTAGGATCTGGTATCTCAACACTTGGTATTTTTTTTTTAAATCTCAGATTTCAAGCCAAAATATTAGAGCACTCAATTAACTTTACCATTTCTGAAAACCATTATAAGAAATGTCTTTTTTTGTGACACCTCACTAATTGAAATTCTGTGGGGGTTTTCCCATCAACCTTGAAAATGTGACCTAAGGAAAATAATACAAAGAAAGACATTATTAAATAACAATCTAGTCTTGAGAACTAAGGAAAAGGCTTTATCTCTTTTAGCTACTATACTATGCCATGCTGATTCTCTTATTTAATAAAAATTTACAGCCAATTATTTCCTTCCATAGATGCTTAAACATTTAGTATCAACAATAGAATATGATTGAGCTCACATTACTGGGCCCAAAATTGGAATTAAAAGTAATTAAATTGTAGGCATTTTTTTAAACCAAAGAAGTTTTAATAGAGAGAAATGTAAGATGCAGAAATGAATAGTTACCATGAGATGTATTCCATGTGTACAATGGATCTTAATTTAGCTATAATTTCTTTCTTGGTTTTTAAGGAACTGTCAATGGTCCTTTTTACTTTATGTCTGGATAAAAAGATTCTTAATGAGAACACATTGGTTTTAAACATCTATGCAATACAAAGAGAGATAAATTTCCTTATATATTATTGGTCCAAGGGACAACCTTGTTTTTCCTGAGAAATGGGAACCAAGAATATTAAGGGATTATCATAGACTCATAGACATAGAATTGGAGGGAAACTTAGAAGTCTTCAAATAATTTTAAGTTAGTTTAATTTAAATTCTTTGGTGATCCCAACATCCTGTAATGCACATCCATCCAGAGTCAACAGGAGAACATTGGTATAACTATAGCAGTTTTGAAAAGAAGGTTCTATAAAAGGAGCATCACACCTTTGAAATCCCAACTTGAAGTCAGGCCAAGTTGAGTTCAAATCTTTCTTCAGACACTTACCTAGTTATCTGACACTGGGAAGTCACATATCTCTGTGCCTTATTTTCCTCATCCATACACTTGAGGAAGATAGATTTGATTGAATGATTAATGGGTTAATAGTGGGCCCAATAAGAACGGTTGTATGATATCCATCAACTCTGTTCAGCATCATATGTGTAGGAATGGAAGAAAGGTAATGCAGGGATGGAACAAAGACATGAGGATCAAGAAGAATAAAGGTCTAAGGGCTACTACTTTTGTGAGTTTGGGCAAGTCAGTTAAGGTCCTCAGGATTCAGTTTCCTCATTTTACAAATGAGGAGGTTTGATTAGATGGCCTCTGAGGTCTATTAAGGCTCTAGACAAATGATTCTATGTCCGTGCATACACTCACATATTTGCAAAACACCTTCCAGATGTTACTGTTTGCATATAACATTTTGCTGAGCACTTTAAGTACTAGAATGCCACAGAGCCTTTTCATTGAAATCAAGTGAATGGAAAATGCCCATTGGTCAAACAGGGAGATACTACTTAAGGGCCAGCCCCACTGAATTAGTCCCTCAGCTCATGTATCTTGGATAGGCCTTGCTAGGCACAAAACACAGCAGGAAGAATAGAGGTGACCGGATGGCATTTGGTAAATCATACTGTGATTTTAATAAACCCAAATCCCTGGCCCCCAAAACTTCATCCTAAAACAACAACAAAAACAAAACCCAACTGCAATATTCTCTTAGTGATGTTCTATGGCTGTAAAATAGTAAATAACAAGTGCTGAATATTCAGCATCTGGTGGTAGGAGGATAATACATCTGTGGAGCAAACATCTGGGATCAGTTTGTGAAGATTTGGAAACATAATATGCTGAACCATGTTATATCACTGTTTATTATACTCTATGAAGCCTTGCAACTCGGTTGGTGAAATGAGTCACTTGGGTCTGGCTTCTGTCCCAAGGAAATGATAACATGTAGCACTGGGAATTCTGGGGATTCTGTTGATGTTGCCCAGGTATCTGCTGTGTGCAGGAGACATTAATCCAATGTTTCTTTATTGATTGATTTCTCTCCCTTCTTGCCGCACCTCGCTGATGATGAACTTCCTATAATAAGTATATGGTGTTGTCCTTTATTCAAAGTCATAAATTTGAGGGTAATTGGCTAGACTGATACAGGTTAAAAATAATGAAACACTGTGATCTCCAAAGTCTTAGAGTCATGGGTAACCTAAAGGTCAGTGCAGATATGCAAGGATTGTTGGTAAACCGTGGCATATTACCAACATTGGTTTACATGGAATAAATAGCCTAAGAGCATTTATTTAGCACCTACTCTGTGCTAGGTATTATACTAAGTTATTGGGACAAAAGCAAACAAGATATCATTCTGTAAATATAGGATTATAAAAGGAAGGAAGGCTGACCACATTGATAGAGCAAGGGATAACAGATGAAAAACTAGTGACTTACAGTAGTGCCCACAAAATCTTGATGTCTAATAGAGTGACTTAGGACTGAAGGATCCTAGAGCAAGAGCTGAAGGAATTCTAGTCAGATTTCTTTTATTTTACATGTGAGGAAACTGAGGCCAAGGGTGATGATGACATCACCTTCACTTGTCCACAGTGACACACACACAGTAAACATTAGAGGTAGGACTCAAATTCAGGACTAAGGCCAGAGCCAAAGTCCCTTCTATATGACTATATGTCGTTTTTTGTGAATTGGGACCTATCTCAATGGCATATACAAAGGTTTGGTTAGTGAAATCAAGGGTTAGAATACCCTCCAAAGATACACAGAGAAAGAAAAGAAATTTAAAAAATGCAGCACCCCTGCCAGTTAGCTAATAAATGGCAATGGGTGTTGAGTTCAGATGCATACAAGTTAGGCATTGCATGAGGTAGGCACAGGATTGGGTAGCCACACCCACACAGGCAGCTCCACATAGTCCTGCAGACTTGAGAGAACATACTTATTCAAAGGCCCATTGTTGAATGGGCCAGGAGATGTTCTCCCAAACAAAAGGCCAAAGGTTTCCCTTCTGTATGTGCAGCTTTTCTGCTGTGTGACCTTTAGGGCTCTAGAACTTTGTGACAGAAATGATGAGGCAGCTGGGAGAAGAGAGAATGCATTATTAATTCACATTTAGTAACCCTCTACTGCCTGTTAAGGACCAAATCCAACTACTCAAGGCCACTGTTTCTTGTACAGGTATTAGCTAAAGATATTGTGGGGAGGGGCTTAACTTACAGGAAACTTAAGGAAATCAAATTCTAGAAACACTTGTTAAACCTGCACTGTGTGGAAGGAAATACAAAGGCTGGCTGATAATGCAAGGCTGTAATGAGGATCAAACGAGGTATTTGTTGGGTGTGCCGCAGTAAGTGGCACTGTAGAAATGCTTATACCCTTCCCCTTCCACCCTCCAGGACACAAACTCTTTGAGGGGAGGAACTCTATTGATTTTGTCTGTGAATCCCCAGTAGTGAGCACAATACCTAGTAACAGAGACGTGCAATAAACCTTTACTCGATCATAGAATTAAATATCACAACTATCCTAGCTAGTACGTATACAAGGCTTTAAGATTCACGTGGCACTTTATCTCATTAGATCCTTACCCCCCTGAAGTGGGTGTTATTATCATTATTATCTTTTTACAGATGGGGAAACTGAGACAATATATGAAATGACTTGCTATGGGTAACAAAACTAGTGTCTGAGACAGGATTTGAACTCAGGTCTTTCTGATTCTAGACACAGAACTCTATCTACTACTCCAACCAGCTCCTACACTGAATGGTGTTGCCCAAAATATTTTCCATGTCCATAATCTGAAGGTATTGGCTGATACTAGGAGATTAGTTAAGGGGATTCCAGTGGCCCCCTCTTACCTCTAGTGTCCAATAAAAACGTCTCTGTCATTTAAAGCAGCTCACAAACCTACCTTTCCAGGTGTATTATTGTACATTACTCCTCTTCAAAAACTGTGTGGTTCCTCCCAATTGCCCTGCTGGCTCTCCTACCCATATATTTGTTGTCCCATACATCTCTATCCTATACACTCCTGTTTGCGTCTCTTCACAGGCTAGAATGTGCACCCTACTTATTTTCACCTCTTAGGATACCTCGTTTCTTTAAAGTTTTGCTCAAGGGTCATCTACAGAAGATCTTTTCCTGAGATAACAGATACTATTCCTCACTCTGGCCCCAGTACTTCGCATTTATGTATTTATTTTTTACATATGCAACCCATAGATACATAATATCTTCCCTAATGATTCTAGAGAACAGGGACTATCTCATTTTTGTATCTTCAGTGACAATTTAGCTTAGTGCTTGGCCCATAGTAGGCTCTTTAAAAATAGTTGGTGATTAAAAAAACAAATAGGAATTGTTGAAGGAAGGTATTTATGTAACATCTGACTCTGGGCCCACTTTGGAACTCTCATTGGTGGACCAGGCCTCCCTAGGGTTGATAGTGACTCCCTCAGAGTTTAAGGGAAAACCCCCAAGGGTTGAGGTTTTTCTATTACTGTTGTTCATCTGACTCCAGTGGTATACTTCTCATTGATAATCAGTAACCTCAATTAGCTTATAAAAAGAAAATATATTGACTATGCCTTATTTCAAGGATAGCTTTTCTAAAATTGTTCTTCCCAAAATGGGGGCACACTTCCGCCTTGTACACACAGAGTCCCTCAGAAGATTGGGCTTAAAGTATAAAGGTGGTGAGGCACATGGGTAGTAACCCCTATGATATCTGGTGACTACAAAAGTTGAAAGAAGTAACAAAAGTCATCCCTCCCTGGGTTAACTATCGACACTGCTTTCTCTAGAAATATTGCTTAATAGATTACAAGGGCTGATGAAAGTCTGAACATTTTCCCTTGTTGGTGATAATATTTAGTCCTACCTTCAGTGAATTTGCTTAACACTCAAATCTCTGACTGCTGAGTTGATAAATTCACAACTGAATAATGAGAGATGAGAGTGGATATTAAGAAATTAACTAAGATAAAAGACTGTGGGAATAGCACCTAAGTATCATACCATAGCTCAGTGTTAGGATTGCCCCATACTTCAATCATGGCATTATTTTCTACAAAGTGACACGGAGATCTATGCGCATACATACATGTTCATATATACGTGTGTATATACACATATACAATCTATATATGTGTACATATGCAAATATACACACAGATGTCTATGAATCATATAGCATGTCACTTAAAATGCACATATATGTATATATGCATGCACACACATGCATACATATATATATATACACATGCTTGTGGTAATTAATAATTAATTTGCAGTTCACATATGCTTTCCAAAAAGGTGTATAAACCAGGAAAATAGTAACAAATTGTTTTCTGTGTTAGAATTGACTGTAGGTAGGGGCGGCCAGGTGGCTCAGCAATTAAGAGCACCGGCTCCAGTGTCGGAATGACCTGGGGATCAAATCTGGGCTCAGATACTTAGCACCACACCCAGAAATAACTGGCCGTGTAACCTTTAGCAAGTTACTTAACCCCGATTGCTTTACAAAAAAAAGAATTGAGTGTAGGAAATAGTTATAGGCAAATGGAGTCAGGAGGATTTGTTTTGTTGCTAAGATATTTTTAGTCATGTCCAACTCTTTGTGACACCATTTAGGGTTTATTTGGAAATGATATTGGAGTGGTTTACCAGTTCCTTCTCCAGGTCATTTCACAGATGAAGAAAGTGAGACAAAGGGGGTTAAGTGACTTGCTCAGAGTCACACAGCTAGTAAGAGTCTGCGATAAGAAGATGCGTTGTCCTGACTTCGGGTCCAGCATTCTATCTATTGGGCCAAATAGTTGCTCCAGTGAACAGGAGGAACTTTTGCCTAATTCCAAGTTGACTTTACTTTCTCCTATAATATGACACATAACTCTAGACATTTATAATATATCAACAAAGATTCAGTCTCTCTGTTCTTTGAATGCACTAATCTCTTCTTTCTACTACACCCTTCCTAAAAATGCACATTTTTTTTTTTTGGTAAAAGCTCCCATCATTAACTTGGCTAAAATATAGTGTATGTGAATATATTAATTGATGAGTACATTGTGATTTCTTATAGAGTTTTTTTCAGACTGAATTCTCAATCCAGTGGGATAAAAACAAAAACACAAAACAGAAATAACGAAAAGGCTCGGAGCAGCATTCTCAATAAGTAATATCGACATGTATATTTAAGAATAAGTCCTTCTAGAGTTACTTTTAAGTACCTGCTTTTTCATTGTATAATGCAAATATGGCAGCATCCACTCCACAGCACAGGCAAGAGAGGAACCAGATGTATTCTAGAATATGAAACTTGAGAATCTAAGAGAATCTGAATATAGCAACTGATAATCTTGGGGAGACAAGGCAAAGGCTGTCTCTACTGTACAACCCCATCTAACAGCACTCTTCAGAATGTGAGATGGATGTAAGATACTGTCTGCTTTTGGATAATCCAAGTGAATTTTTACATTGATTTTACCTTGAGTCTTCACCTTTCCCTAATACACTGACATTTCCGGAATGATAATAACTCACATTTACACGTGATAGCCTCTTAAGGGACGAAGAATCAGTATAATTATGCCCATTTCACCAAACAGGAAACAGAAACTTGAAGAGGTTAAGAGGCTTGCCCTTGGCCATGCAGTTATTACATGTTTTAAGTAGGCTTTGGCTCCACATTCCTGACCCAAAGTGTAGTGATATTGCTATTATGACCCACTGGAGTGATAGAGTTTTTCTTATCCCTTTAAACTCTTTTATAATGATGAGGAGGAAGATGGCAATGATGATGGAGATAAAATCTGGTTCTAGAAGATAATGTTAGTTTGGGGATCTGATATTAATTGACCATTTATTAAATGAAATAATAGAAATGAATGGGCTTTGAAAAAGTTTAATGTGCTATGCAAATGACAAATGTTAGCTATTCACTTGCTGTTGTAGCTTTCATGGACTTGTTTGGATTCATTAGTATTTAATATACAAACTATTTGATTAAGAAAATCTCTCAGGAAAAACCTGCTATAGTATTAGGAAACTACTTTTAAAGCTAATTAAGAAAACATATGAGTCCAATGATTGAGGTTTAATATAGAGAAAGTGAAAATTGGTTTAAAAGCAATATATATATATATATATTGCTTTTAAACCAATTATGTATGTGTATAATATAAGCAGCTTTTAACTTCACTGATCTCCAACGCCATTCCCATAAATTTATCATGGAATAAGCAGAGAATGCCTTAACGAAAAAAAAATCCTTATTTCTCTGTACATGTTACCACCTTTTGTATTCAAAGATGGTAAAACTCACACACTGATTATGATCTGTTGTGAAAAACTGGTTAAAGAGATCCATGTGAGGACTTCAGACCTTCCCACTCCATGCAGAAGTGACTTTTATCCTTCCCTGCTATCAAACAGCTTTTATTTTAATGGAGACAACATGCAAACATCTATCAGCTTATGAGAAAGATACAGTTCAAAGAAGGTAATCTTAGGAGGAAGGCACTAGTGTACAGGGGCCAATGAGACAGAGGCAGGGAAAGATCTACTGAAGAAGATTAGATTTGATTAAGGAACCCAGAAAAGCTAAGAGTCGGAGGTGAGAGGGGCAGAACATTCCAGGTGGTTTTTTTAAACAATATTGTTTATTTCTTTTTAATTTTTCAGAATTCACTTTTATTAGATTTTGAGCTGTAAGTTTTTTTTTACCTCCCACCCCTCTCCCCTCCCCAAGACAGCAAGCAATCTGATATAGGCTATATATGAAGAATCATATTAAACATATTTCCACAGTAGTCATATTGTGAAAGAAGATGTAGAAGAAAAGGGGAAAACCATGAGAAAGGAGAGAGAGAGAGAGAGAGAGAGAGAGAGAGAGAGAGAGAGAGAGAGAGAGAGAATTTTCTATCATTAGTCTTCTGGAAACATTCTAGGTCTTAAGGGCAGCAGGGCAAATGAAAAGGAGGGATAGAATCATGCATAAAGAGCAGGAAGTAGATGAGGCAGCTGGATTAGAGTGTGCTGTGGGAAACAAGAGGTAAGAAGATTGGAAAAGTATAAAAGAGCCAGATGCAAAAGAGTCAATTTTACATCTGATGCTAGAAGTAATAGGGAGCCATAGGGGTTTACCAAAAGCGGACTCCTGAAATAGCCCAACAGGCTGAAATACCGTGTGGCAATAAACAAGAGGGAGCTGAGATTGGGATATGTAAAGTACAGTACTTGGGTGCAAACCATACATTACATAAGTACAGGATGGCTTAGGGACATAAGCACAGTCAAGAAGTGGGTCATGAACAGTGAATAATTCCTGAAGGTTCCAGTGGACTAGAGGGTCAAATATGAGTCAGTGATACAACATAGTGACTGAAAAAAATCTCATGATAACTTAGGCTGCCTTGAAAGAAGCATAGTGTACAGTCAGAGGGAACTATTCAGATCATTATCATTTTCCAGTCATTATCTGCCCTTGTCACACTCTTCCTGGAGTATCCTATTTGCTCTGGGTATCACATTTTTGGAGGGGTGTTGACAAAGTAAGGCATGTCCAGAGAAGACTAATCTGGATGTTGAAGGGCCGTGAGAGCATGCAATATGAGGACCAGTTAAAAGAACTAAGGACATTTGACCTTGACAAGAAAACTGTCAGAGGAGATAGCATAGGGTCTCTCAGACATTTAAACCAGTGTCATGTGAAAGTTTCATTGAATTGTTTTGCTTGGCCCCAGAGGGCAGATGAAGCAATAAACTGCAAAAAGATAGATTGTAGCTCAAGCTAAAGAAAGTCTTTCTACAAATAAGAGCTGTTAAAAAACAGAATGGGATGCTTCAAGGATTTATCAGCTAAGAGACCCTTAATAAAGTCTCTTAGATAGAGGTTCTGCAGACCAATCATTGGGGATCTAGGATTAGGGTGGGGGTATGCTTAATGACCCCTAAGGTCCCTTTCACTTTTCTTTTTTTATGATATTCTATATGTACCTCAAAGGCATCCCTAAAAAATTGAAATTCAATTCTACCAACTTGTAAAAAAAAGTGCTATTTACAGAGTTCTCTTTTTTCTTCTCTATCTGAAGTCCAGTGAAGTGTGACTGAGATGAATTAAAATCTGTTAAGGAAAAGTAAGTATAACAGTTTACATTTTTTCAAGACATATTTGAATATGATTTTTCACAGCACAGATGTATATTCCAAAAAGGCTGATAACGTACTTTAGCTTTAAAATTATTAGATCAAACACTTAAAGAATGAAAGTTGATAGCTTCTAAAGGTTGTACAATACCATCTAAGATGAACGTAAATTACATGAGCCTTCAAGTTTTCATCCATTATAAGATGACCTTCGGAAATTACTTTTGCAGCAATATAACTAAACTTTCTGGATGATGCATGTAAGGCACATTAAAGATAGAAGTGTTTACACAGCACACATTGGAGAAGATAAATTGGCAGATCTGCCAAAGCCCTTCCTGCTATCTACTTTGCCATTTTACCTAGGCAAAAAGCAGTAATATTTTGTTCTTTCCCATTGCTAGGAATCTGTAAGTGTAGTGGCTTATGATCTTAGGGCCCTACATTGAGAATATTTGTAACTTCTGAATTCAAAGAGATATTGATACATATAATAAACTGAAGCAAGTTGAGGGATCTTTAATACCTGGGGCTTCCATGCCTTAGAACTGAGTCTGGAGTAAAGACAGTCATCCTAGACCAAAGAGGAAATGACACAGATAGAGTCCTCTACCATCCACCACCACTTGACCAAGATGATGTCATTCCCCCAATCCTCCTCATACACAACACCCTCCAAACCCAGTAACCCGACGTGCCTTGCTAGTGGTCTGTTCACTTCCACTGATGCCTGCTCCCATCGCCTTCCCTAAATTTAGAATTAACTGACACCTCTCCTCCATCTCAGTCATCTTTTTTCTATTTTATTTGTATCTCTGTATACCAAGTCCTAATGCAGGGCCTGACATACAGTAAATGCTTAATACATTATTTATTAGGCCATCCCCTCCTTCAAGTCCCAGTGCAGGTGCGCCTTCCTCTTTTCCACTGTCCCTGACGTCAGTTGTGGTTCGTCCCCTACTTCGCATCCCTCTCAGGTCATTCTGACTATTTTTTATGCATTTAATAACTCAAATGCCACCTCCTAGAGAAGACACCTTCCTTGGTCCCTCAAATAGTTAGCGCTTTCTCCTTTATGGTTATTTCCCTCAAGGATCTGGAGCTCTTACTAGGGTCTGTGATTAGTAAACATATTCTGATCATTGTAGTTCCATATCCTTGGTCTCCACTGTATCTCAAAGTATTCTATCTTAGGCATCAAAGAACATTATACTGAGAAGGGATCCATAGGCTTCCCCAGAGCATCAAAGGTGCTCAGGACCCAAAGAAAGGTTAAGAACCTTTCAACTAATTCACAGGTTTCCTGCCTACAGTTAGTGCCATACACACTGTCATTAGAATGTAAACTCCTTGAGGCAAGGTACTATTTGGTCTTTGTATTACAGAGGTAAGCACCAGACCTGAAACAGAGATGATAACTGACTGATTGAATTGAATATTTTCTAACTTTGCTTAATTCTTACTTTAATTTCAACCATAACCTTAATTCTGACTCTAAATTAACAATGTCCAAGTATACAACCTTATTAAGGATGGGGCTGATGCCATTTTTTAAAAAAATTTTATACCCTTAATCCCTAATGAAACACCTTGCATGGGTTAGGTGCTTAATATATGTCCACTGAATGAATTAGTGATGTGCTTTAAAGTCACCAAAGTTAAAAAATACCAAAATACCAAAGTACCAAAATTGTGTACATCCTGATGCAAATGTACGTAAGCCACATCTTCTTAGGGATTGGAGAGCATTCTACAACACTGTGTATGTATGTTTGTATGTGTGTGTGTGCCTACTACATAGATGTACTGAGGGAATATCTGGCTGATTTTGTAGGTTACAGGACCAGAGTAGAAGTAAACTAATAAAGAAAAAATCATGTAACTATAATACACATATATAACATCATATCACTATAATCACATAAATCTGCACCTTCACGGTGGTGTTCAGATGAAGGAAGCATCTGCCATAGTGTAGGTGATAAGGACCCCCCCCACATACACATAATAGAAAATGAGTAGGATCAAGATATATGATGGTAAATAGAAAATTTAGAGTAACTGGGAAGATGTTCCTATTTATGGGTGACATTTTGCTGATTATATCATGCCCTAGAATACTCTAGGACCTTCTCAATGAAATAATTGCTCAAAAGAGATTATCCTTGCCATGCACCTGGGGGAAACCCAGAATGGATAAGGAATGCATATTACCTCTATTATAGTTTGATGGTTGATGTAAATCCCATTAAGCTATTACATCATGGTGAGTGAGGCCCAGAATGGAGTAGGAAGAGTAGAGCAGGCTGGAAGATATTTGGGAAACTTGTGCATCACTTTTAAACAAGGTATGTTCTTGATATATTTTGTTTTCATATTACTTTCATTTTCCAGCAGATCCTTCCCTTTCTACCCCATAAGAACTATCTCTTATAATGAAGAGTAAAAAAAAGGGAGAAACAATTCAGCATAACTAAATAGCAACTAAGCCCAATATTTTTCACACATACACACATATATGGAGAGAGAGAAAGAGAGAGAGAGAGACAGAGAGAGAGAGAGACAGAGAGAGACAGAGAGATAGAGACAGAGACAGAGAGAGAGAGAGAGAGAGACAGAGAGGGAGAGAGAGACAGAGAGAGAGAGACAGAGACAGAGAGGCAGAGACAGAGAGAGAGACAGAGACAGAGAGAGAGATTTCCACAACGTATCACCTCTCCAAGGGAGGGAGGGAGCAGCATTCTTATAGCTCTTTTTCTTGGGGTGGGGGGGAGGCCCAGTATATGCACTGCTTTTAATAATTCCAAGGGGTTCATTGCTACAACAGTCTTTAAATAACATAATATATCTCTGTTCATGCTTTATAGTGGTGAATCATGAAATACCACAATTTAATTCAAGAAGCATTTATGAAAGCAACTTCTGTGCTTAATAATGAACAGCTAGGTGGTTTAGTGGATGGAATACTGGGCCTGGAGTCATGAAGATTCATCTTCCTCAGTTCAAATCTGGCCTGAGACACTTACTAGCTACATGACTCTAGGCAAGCCACTTTACCTTGTTTGCCTCAGTTTCCTTATCTGTAAAATAAGCTGGAGAAGGAGGTGGTAAAACCACTCCGCTGTCTTTGCCAAGAAAACTCCAAATGAAGTCATGGAGACTCAGACATGACTGAAAATGACTGAATAACAAAAGCGTTTAGTAATATAGTACTATAAGAATTATATTAGGCACTGATTACATTATCATAAAAATGAAGTCATCCCTGCCTTTAAGGAACTTGCATCATGCTGGGGGGAAATAGCATGTACATAGAGGAGCACATATGAAATATAGATGTAAGTTAATATTTCCATGAGAATAAATGCAAAGTAATTGTTCCCCCTGCTCCCCAGAATGCATTTGATTTTTCTGGAATCTTTAAGATGTAATAGTCTGTTCTTGTTTTCCCTTGTTCTCATTAAGTCTGGACAGTTAGTAAGAAATAGTATATGGAAAAAGAACCCTAGCTTTGGAATGCCAGTTGTGCTTGCGTCAAGAACTCTGAGATTCAACGTCACAGGTCATTCCCTGCAATGACATTCCAGTTCCTACAATGTCTTGGGCCTGCTGACTCACCTTCCTAACCAAGCATTTTGTCCGCCATTGCCAATGCTTGGAATTCTCTCCTTCCTCATCTCTGACTCTCTTTGGGTGTCTACTAAAGTTGCACATTTGCAAGAATCCTTTCCTAATCTCCCTTCATCTTAGTGCCTTCCCAGAGAGTGCCCCCATTCATCTTGTGTATAGTTTCCTTGTACATCCTTGTTTCCACACCTTCCCCCCATTAGGCTGTAAGCTCCTTGAGAGCAGGGACTGTCTTTTGTTTTTGTTTGTATCCCTAGTGCTTAGCACCAAGTCTGGAAAATAGCAGGTACTTAAACAAAGTTAGCTGACTTGCCTCAGAAAGTTGCCTATAGAAAGGCAAGGTTAAATTATTTACCAGTGTCCCATAGCCAGGAAATTTCAGGAGCAGGACTTGAGCCCACGTCTTCCTGGCTTTAAGGCCATCTCTCCATACCATCTCTCTCTCTCTCCTTCCTTCCTCCCTTTCTCTATCTCTTCTCTTTTCCTTCTTCCTTTCCTGTTTCTCTCCGCAGGTGTTCTCCCTCCCTCCCTGATCTCATACTCTTTCTCTCTGCCTCTCTCCACACAAATGCAAAGCTATGTGCATAAGCCTCTTTTTCCTTTTACATCCATATATGCCCCATATACACATATATAATCTTCTATCTACACAGATATAAAATATGTGCATATGCAATCTTGTTCTCCTTAGAAAAAAATAATAAAACAACCAAAAAAAAAGGGTTCTGGCTGCTTCTCTCAGCTCAAACATTTTTTAAGAAAGAAAACAATATATGAGAAAATAAATTTAGCAAGTATAATTATCAGTTTATAAATCTAGTACCATTATTTAAAATTATACAGGGACAAATTAAAAACAAAAATCCCAATATAGTTTCAGTATCATCTTGTGAAGTAAATAGCCACAGTTAATACTAAACAAAATCAAGCTTTCTTTGTTCCTGATTTTAATTAATCTGTACGCATCTATAAAAGAACTAAGAAAAAGTTACTGTTTGGTAGTTCATTCAGAATGACTGGAGAAAGTAGTCTCTACCCTGGCTGATATTTCTAAGAAAACAACCTCTTGATCATTATGAGTTGAGGGAATTTCTTTTGACAAAATTTAAAAGTTCTGATATTTATACATTAGAAAATTAATTTTTCTTCAGTGTGATCAGTCATGATGATGGGCAGTGGATTCAGAAAATTGTTTTTGCAGAGGATATACCAAGAGATAACTGGAGCATAAAGAAATCTTTCCTCTCCTAGATTATGCTAGGTTCTCTTATAATGTTGAAGTGGCATGTGGAATAGATTCTACTGAAAATTTGAAGATCATGACCTCTGAGGTCAGAAAGAAAGGGCTTCTTATTGGATGTAGGAAATTACTAAAATTGGTCAATCATAAGCCATATGTGAAAGGTGGAACCTTAAATTTCTAAACTCATGAGTAAGGTTGAACATCTGACTGATACCCACAATCTACCATGAAGCAGTGTGGTCAAGATGACTGATTCCTGAGCTGAGAATAGAAAGGTCTTTCTCAATCAATCTTTCCAATAACAAATCCCATTTTAAGTGTTGTCTCTTCAGTACTCTCAGGAGAATTTTCCATTTTGAGATGGTTAGAATGGAATTTCTCTGGTCAAACCGTAGCACAGGCCAATTAATGGCCTGGAAAGGATACACCACCCCAACAGGCTTGATTGAGCATTCAAACAAGCTAAAGGGAATTTATTGAATTCTAAGCATTTCAAGTTTTCCAGATCACAGCTTTGCCAATTTTTGGATTCCTTCCAGTCCTGCAGATCTGGATAAACTTCAATATGATAAAGTTTAACTTTTTAAAAAATGCTTACTTTTTACACTTGGAAGTCAATCCATCTGTTCCTATGCATTTTGCAGAATTCATAATGAGCTGTTTTCAAATATATTGTAATGTTCCAAGGAACATATTTTATTTGCTCAAATGACTCCTCTCATGCAATTTAGATGTGAATAAAAAGGAGCAGAGTTTTTTTTTTTAATGTCATCTAATCTCAGGAACAGACTGACATGATATGGATGATAAAAAAAATTATATAAAAAACAAATAAAATTTAAGCTTCTTGATCTCTGGGATGTAAAAGACCTTCTGTAAACAGTCTTAAATTATATACTACTTAAGCCTGTACTTAGAATTGCCAGTCCTTAAGATTTGACCCTCAGAGCTCAGTTGTGTGAACCCGGACGGCTCCTGAGACACTGTCCTAGGAACTCTTCTTGGTCTCAACCCTCTTCCTCCATGACCTTCACAGCTTCCATGGTGTTAACAATCATTTCTATGCAGATGGCTCCTAAAGTGTATGGAGGAGGGTGTGTGTGTGTGTGTGTGTGTGTGTGTGTGTGTGTAATTCTCCTCTTTCTACCACGCTCCAGTGCCATATCAACAATTGTCTATTGGGCACTGAAAACTAAATGAAGTTCAGCCCAAAGTGGCCCAGTGGGTTTGGTGTCAAAAAGACCTGAATTCGAATGCTGCTGCAGATCCCAACAATCTATGTGACCCTGGGCAAATCACTTAGCAACTTTTAGATTCAGTTTTCTCTACTTTCAATGGTGATAAAAATAGTATTTAATCATAGGGTTACTCTGAGAATCTACTGAAATAATATAATATAATATAATTAATATATAATAACATAATGTAATATAGCATAGCATAGTATAGTTCAATACAATATAATATAATAAATATAATATGATATGATATATGATATAATATAACACAACACAACATAACATAACATAACATAACATAACATAACATAACATAACATAACATAATATAATATAATATAATATAATATAATATAATATAATATAATATAATATAATATAATATACTGAAATAAATACTTAAAACTCTTTGCAAACCTTAAAGTACTTACTGCTGTGGTAAGTACTGCTGTTATATTTGTTATTATCCTCACCAACCCTGCTTCCTTCCAACATCTTGGCCTCCAAGTTTCTCAGACTCCTCAACTCCCAAGACCTCTGTCTCCATTCTCCTTTACCTATGTAGCACAAAGTGATTCAGCCATCCTCCCCACATTCACAACACCAACAGCAACAACAAAAAGTGAACTTGAAGGAAGGAGACATGAGACTGAGGATTCTTGGCCCCTAAGGGCAAAATAGGATGCATATTCTTTTGCAATTTTCAGCAACCTAAGTATTTTAGTACTTAGCTATTATGTTGCTGATCTTGATGCAGAAAACTAGATATTCTCTTTGGATGGCTACTCTTTATGGAAATAGAGGGACCTTTATCAACTCCTCTCCTCAGCCAACCTGGGGACATGCCTTTCCCTTGGTCAATGCTTCCATCTGAACCTTCACTCTTAGGCACCTCAGAGAACAGTTGGGGGAGTAAGCCTAATAGAATGTTCTACTGGTTTATCAAGTTTGTATCCCTTAAAGGCACTATTTTAATTGTGGAAAATAATTATAAAGACCAAGTTTAAGTAGCTTGCTATCCTTCTTGGATACTTGGAGGGGTAAAGATATTTTAAAAATCAATAAGATTCTTTCTCTTTTAGCTACTGAGGCCCCAACTGAGATAGGATTCTGATGATTCAGAGAATCCAAACCTCTGCCCCTGCTATTTTTGTCTGAATACCCAGCTATACAACCCCCTCTGCTGTAGCCCCTTTATAGCAATGAAATATTTAGGCCTGGGAACACTTATGCTCTCTCATTTATGCCAGAATTCAGACTAATTAAACAGAATTATAGATGCAACTTTATCAAAGAGGAAAACTTTGGATTTGATATTTGCCTTCTTGGACAGAAAAAAAGGTGAGAAAAGACTTATATTTCACAGCTTAGATCTTTTCTCTTTTAAGGAAGAGTTAAACAGTCAGATAGCCCTTTTATCTCAAAGCAAAGACAGTGAGAATTGTGCATTACAACAGCTCTCAAACACCTGGCCATCCCCTCTATCTCCATCCACCACCACTTCCATTCTATTTCTCTGCCCTCTTTTGTCTAACTAGCTCCCTAACAGATCACATGCTCAATATCTTAGCTTATCCTTGTGTCTCAGTGTAAAAGTATTATTCATGTAGACATTTCCCTTCTCATCCTCATTCAGGAGGAACAGGTAGTCAACTATCTATTTTTCCCCAGGGCAAGGATCATCTCACTGTTTCCAGAGTCTCAGAAACATAGAAATGAATATCTTCCCATGATTGCAGAGAAATGGTGTTCAATACCCCGCTATTATCTAACATACCTTATTAGCTAAATCACAACATTTAACATCCCCAGCATAGCTTACAGCTCTAGTATGCTATGGGACCAACAAAGTTACTCCTAAAGAGAAGAAATCAGGTCTAACGTTACTGGACGATGAGGTTTCTCAATGACATAAATCAGAATCTTCTAGTCTAATTGTTTCATTTTGAAGACATGTCAATTGATTTAAGAGAACTGAATTAACTTGGATCACCTGCTTTTAACCCTATATTATTACTTCATCTCTCCCTGTTTTCTTCCTTTCCTTGTGAGCAGCAATTAAGTTTGTTAAAAACTATCTCTTTGTAGGATGATACTTTTCATATGAATGGCTACGACCTACCATTTAATAAAAGTATGTGGACTTGAAAGGCCTCTAGTAATTGGGAAGTCTACTACTTCCTAAGATCAACCAATTCTACTTGGGATGATTCTAATTCTTAGAATAGCGAGTTATTCTTATATAAGAATCCTTCTGGTAAGACTTGGACCAGCTGATTTAAAATTCTGGGAGATCTTTCTTCTTTCCTCCTCCTCCTCCTTCCTCTTCTTCCTTTTCTCCTCTGTCTCTCTCTCTCTCTACACACACACACACACACACACACACACACACACACATCAGAGAAAACTAATAAAAGATCATGGCTCAAAACAAGATTTCACTCCTACAGTGGGAGTCTGAATGATCTCCTGAAGGAAATAGGACATAGAAGAGAAGGGAGGTGGCAGGCATCTGCTGTTTCCTTCTTCAAACCCACACTTCAAAGAGAGCCTTGGAAGGTTGAAAGCCCATAGGACAAGTAGCGAGGTATAAAACTATGGACTTTTTTTTTTAATTGCACGTGGCTGGAAGGTTTAGGAGTAGTTCTTGCCCTTTACCCTACCATACTTCAGATGGAGGGGACTGGCACTTATGTAAACTTTTTACTCTGTTAAAGACTGCATCTGAATGATATAATCTCATTTCTCATGAATCTCATGTACTCTCCCCCATCCTTTGCATTTCCTTTTGTCCCTTGGTTCATCACAAGATGGAGCAGGACAGCTCTGAGTCACAGGAAAACAAGAATCCTTCCTAGCCCATTCCCTTGGACCAGGGTCAGAGAGTTTTTGCTCTTTAACTGAGGGCATCATCACAAATCATCCACAAGTTTCATAATCACACTTTCAAGGGCAATCTTACTGCAAACTTGGGGCCTTTTAAATACAATCATCATAACATAGCAAACCCTTGAGTTATACTTAGATTACAGTTTTAGAGCCATAAAAGGCCTTAGATGCCATCTTGTCCAACCCTTTTAATTTATGGATGAGGAAATCCATCTAGCAGAAATAGCCTGCCTATGAATTCACTGGTAATAAGTGGCAGGGGCAGGACAGTACTAATATGATTTCTTGTATCAAGTCAAAATCTTGAGCTTCTACTCAGTGTCCCTAGTTCTTCCCTGTGAGGCCCAGTAGAACACATTTAATGTCTCTTGCCTGAAGTTTGCTACACACAAGGATCAGAAACCAAATGTAAACATGTTATAAGAGTGTAAGACTGTAAAAATAAAGAATAAGTCATATCTCAGATGGGAACTCAGATCATATATCATAAGAGTATAAATCTGGATCTAAAAGTGACCTCATAGGGTTATGGTGTTAAACTCATGATGAGCAAACTGAGGCCCAGAGAAAGGAAATCACTTTGACATGATCACAAAGTTAGTAAAGGTCTATAGTTGGATTCCAACCCAAATTTTTCTGATTCTAAATCCAGAGCTCTATTTACTATATGTAATAATAATGGAATTTAAAGATTCCCTGTTTTGGCTTGGTTGAGTGTTAAACCCAGAGCTTATGAATCCCATTTGTGGGATGGACTTGTTGATATGAAAAGAGAGGGCTGAACTGGGAGGAGCTGGTGACATGGATTTAGAGAGGCACAAGCAGAGAGAGAGAGGCAGAAGAAGTTGTTTTGGAAGCAGCCTCCTGGAGGCAGAGAGATGAAGAGGATTGCTGAGGGCCAGTACGAGCTGCCCAGGACTTTTGAGAGCTGCCACCCAGAGCTGCCCAGGACTGAGGAGACATGGCTGTGATGCCGGTACTTTATCTGTCTGTTTTGATGTTGTTTTGCCAGATTTGTCCACTGGTGAAGGACAGTGCTGTTGCACAGGTCCTGGCACCTTGCTGTTGCCTCAACAGTCCTGAAGGAGGATTTTCTTGTTGCATGTTTACAGAAATCCTGGAAGAGGGTCTTGCTGATGTTTTCAGGGGTCCTAGGACTGTTCTGCATGCAGACAGAGAATGAATTGATGAGGACACTGGAAATGTATCTTGTGGTCTTGCTAAGCTTTGTCTCCCCAGGAACAGAGATTCCTGAGAACTTGCCTCAGGTCAAGATGAAGAGAAGACCTCTCTTTGGGTATTAAATGCTGTGTCAATATCTTAAGCTTGTTGTAACTCTGGAGTAGATGGCCTATTCACTTGTGATGGTGGGGTGGGAAACTTTTGACTTGTTTTTTGTGCTCTGTGATTGACCAAGTGAATGTACTTTGCTTATGATTGGAAACTAATCTCCATTTGAGAAGAGGGTCTTTGGGATTGACTAAATGAATGTACTTTCCAGGGGTGGAGTAGTACTTAGAAAGTATTGAATTACACTTGGTGAATGTTATATTTTGGATTGGGCTGTATTTTGATTTTCTCTGCTCTTAATTTGTCACTGAATAAAATGGAGAGTGGTTGTATTGGTATTTTGAACCTTTGGGAAGTTGCCTTTGCTTGGAATTATACTATACAATATCATATTTATACTGGCTTGTTTTTATTGGTTTATCTCAAATATGACTAGGTCAATTGATCTGTTCCATGGTGAAATCAAGTTAAAAGATCTTTCCTTAGAGAAGAAAAAGGAACAGATCTATTTTGCCTTGGTCTAAGGTAATGACTTCAGGTTATGGAGCTTTCATCTTTAAGTCTCCTTTTGCTTTTGATGGAGTTATTTGGAAATTAAGTTGAAAGAAATTCAGCAAGAACCAGTGGCAAAATTTCAATGTCAGCAAAGAAACAATATTTAGTCTTAGGACTTTGGTTACCAAAGTTAATGTGAAATGAACAAAGAAAAAGTATTACTGATGTCCTATGGAAGGTCTCAAGGTATCTTCTAGAAGGACCCAATGATAAAGCTGGATAGATATATACAAGTTATAGAAGTTCATATAACTAGTAAAAATCCCTTTGACCTAACACATTCTCCTTGAGCTAAGAAAGAAGTTAAAGCTGAGGCCAAGGAAACAAGCATTTATTCCACTTATTATGTGACAGGCCCTCTACTAAGTCTAAACAGAAGCTGGCATACTGATAGAGAAGGCCAAGCAATCTCAGTGATGTGTGAAGGTAGGAAGAGGTCCTCTTTTCTCCCTGAACTGAGTGATGCTCTCTGGTATACTGGGGATTGCTACTTGGTGACTATGGCAGTAAAACACAAACAAGCAGGAATGGAAAGAATGAAGTGAACTTTTAGAATTTCCAACAAGACTTTGTAAAAAAATACAATGCACCATGATTAAATTGATATTTACTGGTGCCCTGGCTTGCAAGACTGTAAACTTAACATGCTTCAGTTTTGTCATCTGTAAAATGGGGATAATAATAGCTTCTTAGCCACCAAGGTTGTTGTGAGGATAAAATGAGGCAATATTTATAAAATGCTTTGCAAACCTTAAAGTGCTACATAAATACAAGCTATTTTATTCACGATGATGATGGTGATGGTGGTGGTAATAGTGATGATGATGAGAGAAATGCTGTGTCCAACACAACTAATAGTCTAATTACCTAGAATGTAGAATCAGCGAATTGAATGTCTGGAAATGAAATGTTGGTGCCCAGTTTTGGAATGCTTTAAATTCTAGGCTTTGAGATTTTTACTTTATCTTGGAGCAAAGGTTCTTAATCTGGGGTTCACATACCCCAAGAGGTCAAACAAATTACATAAAGCCCATAAAGTTAGGAAAGAAAATTACTTCTTTGTTTTCACCAACTCCAACTGAGATTTAGATTTACTTCAATCGTGATTTCCTTTAAAAGGGATTCTAAGAAGTGGTCCATTCAGACTATTAAAGGGGTCTACAACACCAATACAAATTAAGACCTCCTCTCCTCAAGGTTTTTACACTGTTCTCTCAGATTCTCACTTTCTGCTGTAATGTCACTATCAACACTGAGGACCTTCTAGTTGCTTGGTTGCAAAGGGGGTTATGCAAAAACTTATCCATCCTCACCCAGCTTGCTACTAAAGACATTTTCTCCAAACAGGTCACAAGTTGAAGAAGCAACTTTCCATTGTCAAATAAAGTTGGTAGGAAAGACTCTTTTAAATCAGTTATATGGTCCATGAAGAGTCATGTGGACTAAATTAAGAAAGGTATCTTAATGTTCACATCACAGAATCAGATTCTCATTGTTTCTACATGACTCATTGCACTGTCAGGGCTTGCAATAGCAGATATTATCCCACTTGGGTCCTTTGAGTAAGACACATTAGTAGGGGCAATACATTGATAGTTTACCTTTATTTTTGAGAATTTCTTCCTTATGTCATTTGCATCTATTAGAGAATGGATCCTTTTCTTATATATTTGTATTAAATTCCTACTATCTTGGGAATTTGATTTTTTTTAGAGAAATTTGCTATAAAGGTCCTTCTCTCTCCTTCATGATTACTCTTTCAACTCTAATGACAATGATTTTTTTTAATGCAAAACAAAATTAAAAAACCCTTAAATTTTATGTAATCAAAACTGTCATTTTTCTTCCTGGCTGTCTCTGACTTTCTGGACTTTGATATCAGTCTCTTGCATGAATCTCTCCACTCTCTCTACTACTCCTTTTTACATGTTGTCTCCCCCCTTTAGAATGTATACTCTTTGAGGGCAGTGACTTTCTTTTTGTTTTAATTGTATCCCCACTGCTTAGCATAGTGACTGGCATATAGTAAGTAAGTACTTAATAAATTCTTGTTACCATAGGGAGCCAGAAGCCAGGAGTAGTGTGGACTGAATTTCTGTTCTGTAGTCTTCCAAAAGGTCACAACTTGTCTGGGGAAGAAGGCTATTTTCCTGATGACCAAAGAAATGACTAGAAGTTCCTTTCTTTCTTTTTCTCTGGCTCTATTTCTGTTTTAGGAGTTCGGAGATCCATGTGACTACACATCCTGGAATGACCAAAAGGATCTAAGAGAGGTAATCCATTGTTATCCAATTAATATTAAAAATGTTTACATTATATGTTGAAGATAGTTGATAATGATTCTATTTTGATTATTTGTTGTCTTTGATGAAATTGCATATCGCTGAGCTAATGATTTGCTTGGTAATTCTTTTTTTGTAAGATTTGAACATATTACTGTCTTGATGATTTCTGCTATAATTTATGTGACTTGATAATTAATTTAGGAATTTCCTGATAGTCCATTTCCTTCATTGTCCCCACTAAATATCTTTTCACTTGTCAATCAAAAAATACTTATTTTGTGGAGTTTAGCATTTCAACTGTATTATAACCAAGGCCTAAAAAGGTCCCAGGTGTGTTGGCCCACAATAGATGGAAATACAACAGACAAAAAAAAAGAAGAAGCTAAAATACAGTGTGTGGGGAGGGTCTTCTTTTAGTTAAAAACAAGGAAATAGAGGGGGAAGCATTCTATAGCAGAGAAATGGAATGCTAGTTCTGTGCTTTGTATAGCTCCCTGAAGTTTGGATTCAATGGGGAGAAACTGGAAATAGGAAGATCAGTCAAGACTATTCTACAGTAGTTAGGCTGAGAGGTGATGAGGGCATGGACTAGGTTAAGCAGAGAGAAGGGGACAGAGGTGAAAGATGTTGCGGAAGGAGAAGTCACAAAAATACTAACTATATGTACAGGAGAGGGGAAAATCAATGATAAAACTATGGTTAAATACCTGAGTGACTAGCAAGATGGTGGTGTTGTTGACAAATATATGGAAGATGGGAGAAGGATGATGAGTTCAGTTTTTGACATGTTAAGATTAATATATGGATAGACCATCTTGGTGAAAATTTCCAGAAAACAAATAGTGATACAGGGTTGATATTCAGCAAAAACAATTAGTGATGGATTTGGGAGTCAGTTGTGAGAAGATACTTGAATCCATGAATACCAATGAGATCACCAAGGCAGAAAGTGGAGAGAAGAGAAGACCCTCAGGTCAGACCCCTTAGGAATACCTATACTTATGGGTTAGGGCCTTTAAAGTGATCTGGCAAAGGAAATCAAAACATACTGGTCAGAAAAAAATTGAAAGATAAGGGAGAAGAAAGCTGGGTCATAGAAGTCTATGGATGAGAAGCTCATGAGGTGGGGTTGGGTGACGGTAGCAAGAATTACAAAGGAGATGAAACAGAATGTGGAAGAACAATATATCTTCAGGCTTATCACAGAATCATAGAATTAGATCTGGAAGGGATTTAAGAGGTCATTGAATCCTACTTAGTCATTTTACAGTTAAGGAAATTAAAGAGGTTAAAAGACATGTCCAGGGTCACATAGCCAGTATTCATCAGAGGTGGCATTTAAAACAAAGTCTTCTTGATCCCACCCTTAGCATTTTATCAGCTGTAAAATAATGTTTCTTAACTTAAAATTTATGAAAATTTTCAAAATCCTGGAGAGGGCAGATTCAGCTGAGGAATGGGGCTAAAACTTTGGGAACACTGATGAACATTACATAAGCTTCAAATGCCCATTAGAAAATCCATTTACTATTCTTCATTGTAGCATTGGGATGTTGTCACATCTCTTGGAGACCCATAATTATCATCCATTATGTGAATGTTCACCTTCATTTTCAATGACATTGATTAGCATACCTGTTAAGAAGTTTTTAATATTTGTGCCTTACTGTCTTCCTTTCCTTTTTGAACCATTTTAAGGAGGATAAAAATATGAATGCAGATGAATACAACCCTGTCTCTCTGAGCTGAAAATTCAACTTCAAGGACTTCATTTTAGCACATTTTAGAGTAGTCTGATTGACGACTCCACACACAAAAGAACAGGATGAAATTGAGGACAATCATGCTGAACTCAAAGGAGTTATGGCAGAAAAAAAATTCTTCTGATGGGGAGTTCAACAGTAAGTGATAAACAGTATTATTCAACATTAAGAGGTAGAGTTTTCTCATCTGAGAACTCAAAAGAAATTTCTCTGTTAGGAATTCTTTTGAAAATGCTTACTACTACAACATTAAACAAGTTCTTCAAGATGCTATAGTGGACTTATTGCTTAGCTTTCCTTGGAGGCCAAATAAGACATCTCATTCAAGGTTAGCTATTTGTGTAGAAGAAATAGGTGCCCAATTACATGACTTCACTTTAAGTCAAGGTCCCATGGGTACCTAAAAGTTTCTATGAACAGTTTGCCAGGATGTTACTGTAAACCGTAGCCAGGAACCAAAACTCTGATTTTACATAGATTGGGTTCAATCTTAGGAGTGTGTTATAAAACAAAATTTGTTTGATTTGTGTTCCCAACCAGGTTTTTCTCCCTGGAAACATCAGAATTCTATCTCTCCTCCACCCCCTTGTCTTGGCTCTGAATCTGACTCATGTCTTAAGTTTCTACCATAGAGAAAAAGAACCATCATTTCCCACGTAAGCACTTGTGGTAATAAAGCATTGAACATGAGGCAGGAAACACAAAGATCTTAAGCATTTCCACCTAAGTTGACACATAATTAAACAACCAACTTCACAGCAAAGAAAGAAAAAGTCTCTGTTTGCTTCTCTACTCTTCCAGAATCATTTTCTTCCTGGTTGCTCTATTGAATTATCCCCCTCAGTCCCTAAGTCTTCTTAATAAACCAGAGAAATTCCCAAGCATCTTCTTTCAAGGCATGGCCCATATACCAATTCCTACAGAGGATCTTCTAAGGTCTACCCATTTATGAATTCTCTACCTCATGATATCATTTTGCATTTAATCTGCATATATTTTACACATTACATATTCATCTATGTAGATGTTATTTCCCTCCAGTCAAAATGAAGCCTCTTAAAGGCAACAACTGTTTCATTTTTTCTCTTTATCTCTAGTGCCTAGAATATAATAGGTGTTAAACAAATACTGGTTGAATTGAAAGAAATGAAATTCTCCAAATTCTGAGAAAGGCCATACCCTGAAAAATTGTTGAGAAATTCAAGTAGGAATTTGTGACTTCTTCAGTCAAAAACTAATGATCTCATTATAATGGACTTTATCAAATGGAACTACCTGACTATGCCTTTAAACCCAAATCACCATGGCTTTCACTGATTGGTCAATAAAAGGTCCCAGTCCAAGCCTCATTTGCTCATTGTTTGGGTTTTGATGGCTAGTAATTGTTTCTGTTCTGGCCAGAAACTCTGAGGGTCTTCTCCTGGATGGATTCTTTTGTGAAGGCAAAGTAGGCCATCCTTTGTCTTAATTCTAAGCTATCCTTTAAATACTAAAAGTGCACTGCCTCAGACAAACCGAGACCTGGGAAAGATCTTAGCCTAAAAAAGACAATGTCTCCCATGCCTTTTGGCATGCAATAGAGACCTGCCTTTTGACACTGGACTCTGATGACTCTGGAGGAGAGAGTGAAACTGATGACTGCACAACTCTATCTCACTTAAATCCAATTCTCTTTCAAGTCAAGACCTCCCTTTTGACGTCATTGGTCCTCTGCAAGAATGAAGAACAAACAACAATGATCTCATCAGGTGAGGGGGTGGGGTGGGGGCAGGAAGGGTGCACTTGAGATTTCCCATGAACTCTAGTCCAAGAAAGCTTCCATTCGCTACCATCAGAAACAAGACATTAGCTTCCACTTCTAAAATGGCTTCCTTGTAAGCAGCAGCAATATGAGTTTTCGGTTGTCAGAATTCTATAAATGATAATGCAGTCAGTCCTCATCCCACAAAATTTCTGGGATAGTTTGCAGCTTGAGAGTCCTCAGAAATGCCACATTACCTTGTTTCATAGACTCTTAGGAGAAACTTTAAAGGACATTTAGTCCCACCTACACTTGATCAAGAACCCCCTCAATGACATTCCCAATAGTTTGCATATCCTTTCTTTACTTAAAGAGCACCAGTTTAAGGAAAACATTTCCCTCTAGAGGTAGTCCATTATACTTTTGAATGGCTCTAATGGCTAGCATTTTTGTATGTTTTCCTAAAGACAAACCTAAAATTTGGTCTAACTTCTAGTCACTGTTTCTAGTTCTTTTCCTTTGGGCACTATGAAAGGTCACACTAGAGAGGTGGCTGTCAATTCACAGTACAACAAAGACCTACTAAGAATCTGCTAAATTTAGATACTCTAAAATGCCATCAACATAAGTGATGTCAAAATAGAGAAGGTAAGGAAGGGGAAGAAAGGACAGGAAGAAAGGGAATATTTTTGTGATCTTAAATATTTATTGGAATTGTGCAAAAATATCAGTGGAAATAAACCCAGTAGAAACGTACATGCAGATATGTCCATATAATTCTTCTAGAAGAGAGGAACCTGTGAAGGTTAAAAAAAATGGTGAGAAAGTCACAGCAAACAGCACTGATCATCTCTGATTTACCAGAATATATCTCCATATTGCTGAAAGAGGAGCACCATTTTCCTTTCTTTTTGCTTTCTGGAGGGGGGAGGCAGGGCAATTGGGGTTAAATGACTTGCCAAAGGTCACATGGTTAGCAATGCTAGATTTGAACTCAGGTCCTCCTGACTCCAGGGCTGGTGCTCCATTCACTGTGCCACCTAGCCACCCCAAGAAGCACCATTTTCAAAGGATAACAATGAAACTCTGAGATCTCTTCCTGTAGAAGCTGGAATATGTATATTCCATACAATAATGAAAAGTCACAAAAACTAATTTGATTGAAATGGAAGACAGATCTTGTCTAGCAGTAATGTCTACAATAAAGAGCTGGGAGAACAGCAATGGCAAAGAACACGTCAGAGAATAATCAAGTGAACTAAGTTAAAAATTGTCCTCTCTCAGTCCATCAGTTATCCCTGTAATTAAAGGACCCCAATGCTTTTCTTAGCTCACCTCTCTCTTTTGACACCCGTCTCTGTTCAGTCACTTTCCTCTCTCCTACATCTCTTCAATGAGAGGTTGGACATAAAAGTTAAAAGCAGCTTCTATTCCCTGTGTGGATATTTTCATCTCTATAGAAATAGCATACTGTCCCATTTCTTTAGTGACTCACTATCAATTTATAATGCACACATACTTTTATCCTTGTGTAAAAGGTATCTTATTGAAATAAATTAATACTTTTCTAAGATTAGTGTGTAAACCATTAAATAAGTGATGGCTCTAGTACTCTGAATGATGTCCTAAAGGATGGAAGGAATGAAAGGAGGAAGTTCCACCCCAACTGACCTCCCAGGCAGAGATAGAATCTAACTTGTGCCGGTTCTGCCCTTGCCCTTTTCTGGTTGGGAGGGATGGGAATAAAGAGAAACAAAGGGATGGGTTTTACCTAAATTTTGTAGCAGTCCCTTTTGCCCTCAATCACTAGGTGCTTAATAAATGATTGTTATATTGTATTGTATCTAATAAAACAAAATGTTATTATAAAGCTCTCCATCCACTTGGGTTTTATTTAGTTTATATTCCTGCCTTGAAAATCTGCCAAATTTAAATACTCTAAAATGCCATCAACATCTCCCAAATGATAACACAAAAATGGGACTTATTTGTTTTCTTTCCAATTCGAGAGAAAAATCAGAACTCATGAAACAAGTCTAAAAGGAATTTCAGATAATGATTTACTCAAGTAGTTTAGAGACTTTGAGGAAAATTTCCACTCGCTCAATTTCAAACTGCAGAAGCTTTCATGAGTGTCTTGTTTTGATTAAAGAAAATTTGATGAATGTCTCATTCTTTTGTTTGAAAAGATCTTTTTTTTCCTTTCTATTTCAGTCACCTATCCTATCAAAAATTATAATGAAGTAGAAGAGTCCCATTTTAGCCATTAACCCATGAAAAGTTATAATGAGTTGGAAAAGAATTTAAAAACCATGGAAGTGACCCATTTTAGAGGTGAGGAAATTAAAGCTCTAAGAGGTTGGGATGCCCAAAGTTCCACAGGTATTAAATAGGCAAACGGAGGATTTGAACAAAGGTCCTCTAACTCCTGATTCAGTGTGCCATGATAAAAGGACTAAAAATGTTTTTCATCTTTTACAATGTATTCCATAGTTCTTCTTTTAAAAATATCTGCTGTAAAATTACTATAAAACAATGGAATGAGAGTTCATTGAAGGCAGTAACAGACTCCTTTTTTTGTCACTGAATACCAATCATTAAACACAGAGCCTAGAACATAACAAATGATAAGTATTCGCTGAATTGAAGTGAAATCATGTCTCTAAAGACAGAGGTCTGTCCAGGTCACTCCTCTTTTTAAAAATGGCCAATGATTCCATATTGCTTCTAGGATTAAATAGAAACTCCTTAACCTGGAGATAAAGTCACTTCTGGACCTGTCTCCCTTCTATCTTTCCTCATACTTCCTATTACATTCTTTCACATATAAGAACATCCTTCTCTGCCCAAGCCATCTTTTCTACTCTACCACTCTCATTGCTAAAACGTTTTCACTTCTTGCTTTAGAAATGTAAATCAAATTAATTAGTTCCTCACCAGGAAATCCTGACAGATCATGAAAAAAATCAAAATCAATATTACCATTACTTGTCTAAAGAACTTGTCAATTACTGTCACTGTGGCTCTAATGGCCATCCGTATGACTCCCTAGACTAAAATCCCCCTTCTTAGCCACCACTCCCCTTTATTGGTTGTCTTTTCCTAATAAGAATTTAAGCTGATTGAGGGAAGAGTATAGAGCTCTTTTACATTTATAACCCAACCCTGGCATAGAGAAAGCACTTATTAAAAGCTCATCAATTAGTTACTAGATTTATTCTTGTTTCCCACATCAGAAAGTAAGGTCCTTGAGGGCAGGAACTATTTCCTTTAGGTTTTTATCTCCCAAAGCCTAGCACGATGCATGGGATGTAACAGGCTCCTAATAAATGCTTATGGATTGACTGTGTTTGGGATGAATTTTCTAGCCATAAGAAATTTGTCACTGAGCTATTGTACAGTGATCTTTCTTAGCCTTTCACATTTTCAAAGTGCTGGTCTTAGATTAAGAATGTTACAATGACTTTTTTATTACAAACCTAGCTGGCCACAATGGAAATTATATCACAGTATCTCCACATTGGAAGGGAACTCAAAGGCCATCCATCTATCAGTGACTGAACAAGCATTTCCATACAGCACAGCTGGTCTTCACTTTCAGACCACAGACGTCATTACTTCCAGTGGGAGTCCATTCTACTGTCTCAGAGTATTTGGAGGCATTTCCCAATGTTGAATAAATATGCCTCTTTTTAATTTGTTCCCATTACTTCTGACTAATTCCTCTTCCAAACCCTGAAAGCATGGCTTCATTCACCTCATGCTGTGCTTGCCTGAGCTCACTGAACCCAGAGATATGTTTATGCAATACATGCACCAGATATTACATTAATCATTGACCTTTCATTTTTAATGAAGACATTTAAAACACCTTCTGTATTCTAATATTTTAAGTACAATTTTGACATTATCAAAAACAATGCTCAATTAGTTTTCTGCAATAAAGGAATTGATTTGACTTATCTAGCAACTTGCCTAAAAATAAATAGCCACAGTAATTGGTTCCAGAGCACCCTTGATTTGAAACATACTATATCACGGCACTGGCATTTCAGCAGTGTGGGCAAAAGCCTTGTAAGATAATTCAAGTGCTTTTTTTGCAGGTAGGATTTATGCTACTTGAATAATATTTTTAGTTAATTAAATGTTTTAGCAGAAATATTCAAACAATTTGTGTGTTTTAAGTGATATCTGAAAGTATAATTTATTGTAGCATGGGTCAAATCCAAAGATAAGCATTTCCATAATTATGTATATTTTACAAGTACTGAAATTTTCCCAATCTCCCCCCACTTTTTCCCTTTAACGTATTCTATTTCTGTATGTACTACAATGACAGATGAACTTTCCAAATGGCAAAAGGCATTTTCTTACATCTATCTGCCTCCCCTGCTCACTGTTTATTGCCATTAATTTAAATTATATATTCTCATGCCTCTCTCTGTTCCTACACAAGTATGGGGCAGGAGAATTTTCAAATAAGTGATAAGCAACTTGTTTGTTCATTCCATTGTTCTCGTTTCCCCAAAGTCTAAATTGGGGTCTATTCCACTTAACATCCTCCACACAAATAATCCTCATTTATTATTTATCTGATGTTCTCCCAAAAAACCCTACAGGTCTGAGATATGTCATACATGGCATTGTGTGACAGACCATTTGACTTTGCAGTCATATAATTGATTGAAAAATGCAAAGAACACAAAACACTGTTTTCTTGTTGCACATTGTCTAAGGGTCTGCCAACCAAATGCCCTATGTTTCCAAATCTCTGACGGTCTATCATATCCCTATTATTGCTTATTATAATGTAAGTCCTTTGAGGACAGAGACTGTATTGATATTTTACTATCTGAATTCCCAGGGCTTACCACAGTGCCCAACAGATAGGAAACAATAAATGCTTTTAAAAATATAATCAGCAATCAATCACCAGTATTTTTTTAAGTTTCTACTATATGTCAGGCACTGTGCTAGGTGATGGAAATGAAAGTATAAATAATGAAATAGTCCTTACTTGCAATGAGCTTACATTCTAACTAATTTTTGTTATGAAAAATGTGGCATTTAACTCTCCCCCCACCTTTCTCCCCCCCTCTCTTTCTTCCTCCCTCCCTCTCTCTCTGAACTCTTGCAGCACAAATAACTATTTCTTATGTGATTTACCCTGGATATTGAGTATCTTCTACTGTCCACTTTGAGGAGATCCTAGACACAAGCATCATCTAAGATTTTACACAATTCTTTCCTTGATTCATGTGGCAGGGGAATAAAGAACCACAAAGGAAAGAGAACTTGCCACCCCCACACCCCATTTAGGGACCAAACATCCCAAGGACTGCACCTGGAGTCTGGGTCCAGAGTCGAGGAATTCTTTGAAAGGAAAGGGCAATGTCATACTACTGTGCTATAAAAAAATTATGAATTGGTTGATTTAGGGGGAAAAACATGGAAAGATTTACATGAAATAATGAAAAGTGAAATGAACAGAACCAAGAGAACATGGTACACAGTAACTGAAATATTGTCATAAGAACAACAGTGAATATCTAATTCATTTTGAGGATCATAAATACTAAAATCATCTCCAAAGGACCTATGAAAGAAGACACTATTCATTTCCAGAGAAAGAATTGATAAATGGAAGTATGTATAGTATGGTTTTATACAAACACGCACACACACACACACACCACACTGGTGTTTAGTGGTAGCCTTTTCTGGGGAAGAGTGGAGAGGGAGAAAAACAAAGTAAAAAGTGCACAGCAGAGAACAAAAGAAAGCTTAGAAAGAAGCATAGAAAAGTAGGGTAAGTTTGTAGAGAATGAGTAATATTCATTATATAGTTTCCAAAAAAGAAGTAAATAGTGCAAAATGGAAATTCATGTTTTCATGTGTTCATATTCTTTTTCTGTTGTGCTGTGTACATGGAAATGTTCTTTTTTTTGTGTATTGAAGTTCAAATGAATTAAAAATATTATTAAAAAAAGAAGAAAAGGAGAAGTGTCCTATTTTCAAAGGCTACTGAAGTTATTTAAACAAGTGTTATATCCATTTTATTGACAAGGAAACTGAGGATCTGAAACATTAAATGAATTTGATTCAATTCACTGATTTTCATGAAGTGTTTATGATATGTCAGGCAATTTTAGGGGTCAATAATATCAAGGCCAGTAAAAGGAATAACATTTCCATCAGAGAGTTTACCTTCTATTGAGGGAAAGCACATGAACACAATTAAGTAAAGAGAAACTACATATAAAATAATACATGGGAAAAAATTCTACTGTTCCATCTATGAGAATACAGATTATGTTTCAAACAGGGTGTTAATCTGGGCTCCTAATTCTACGCCTAGGAAGCAAAGTTGTAAAATCAAGATAGTAATACCTTAACACCAATCACCCAGAACTATTATTAGGAAAATATTTTGCCAAACAAATCATTACATAAATACTATTTATTATGGTGGTGGTGGCATTACTCTTGCCTATAAGTGTTTTGGGGCCTATAGATGGGTGTCTTCTTATCAATGACCACCTTCGGGTATATGCGTAGTAATGGAATCTCTGAATCAAAAGGGAATGAACATTTTAGTGACATTATTTGAAAAATTCCAAATTGCTTTCTAAAACAGTTGTAGTAATTAACAGCTCTACCAACAATGAGCACCTATCTTCCCATAACGCCTCCAAGACTAACTATTCTCATCTTTTGTCATTTCTTCTAATTTGCTAGATGGAGGTAATCCAGTATCATTTTGATTTGTATTTTTCTAATTATTAGCAATTTGGAAGATTTTTCCATATGATTATTAGTAGTTTGTCATGATTTTGGGGAGTTGCTTGTTAATATCATTTTATCACTTATCTATCAGGGAATGGCTTTTGAAGTTACATGTCCTACCTTGTCAAGAGAAAGGGAGAAAGACTCTCAGCATATTAGATGGATTCACCATGGCCAACTTATGGGACGATATAGGTAAGAGTCCTGGTAGACAGGCAGGCAAGATTGGGCAGGCTGGAGTTTGCATCGCTGGGGTATATTCAGTTTAATCAGATTGCAGACCCAGTATTATCTCAATTTTGGAGATGCCAGGGTAGAAGAGGGTAACAAAACTAGGGGCAAGTAAGCTTCTCTTTCAACAGTGCAGAGATGATGCATTAAGGGGTAGGATCATAGTTGGGGGAATTGGGGATAGAAAGGAGGGAACATGACCAAAGAAAATGAGAGAATATGGCAATCACTGGCTGTATATGGGAAAGGGAATGTGTTAACTAACTGAATGGGCTGTGGAAGGAAAGGAGTCATGGGTAAATCTAGGGTTTGGGGTGGAGAATAATGACATAGTGATAGTTCCAAAGACAGAAATAAAGGTATTCAGAAGGGAACTTCGGGGAATCATATTTTATATTCTTCAATTTTAGTGTGAGAGTGGGGTATACAGATGGAGATGCCAAATGAAGCAGAAACTTAGAGGATAGGTCAGAGTTGCAGGTATAGACTTGGCAGCCATTCTTGGAGAGGTGTACAGAGAAGGTCTCTGAGTGAGGCAGGGTAGAGAGACCGAGGAAAGTATAATAGGAAGGACTGATATTCCTGTGATCTTTGGTCCATCCCCTCTGCTGCTACTGGAAAACATCTACCAGTCTTCAGATCTTGGGGCTAGGTAATTCATCTATGTACTTGCCTATGAATATAAAAATAAATTCTTGAGAGCTCCATTATTTTTAGTTTACTTAGTAAATCTACAATTTTAAAGTCTGAGACCAAAGAGAATAAAAAAGGTTGTGAGTAACCAAAAAAAAGTATCCCTTAATATTTTAGGAAGGGGACAGAGTATAGCAGGGCATGTATAGCCATCATTGCAGTCTAAATTTGGCCATGATCTTCTAGGACTTTCAGTCAGGGCAGACCTAGCTCTCAGAGCCAGGGCATTGTCAGTGTCTGTTCACTCTGGATATCCATGGTTGACTCTACCTTCTGCCTCCCTAGATGACCTAGAAAGAATGGAAAGGAAGCAGTGACAGTCACAGAGACTGCAGTCCAGGACGTTTACAAGGTCTTCCCAGGCAGCTGAATGAAAATTATATTTCTGGCTTACTGGGGAAGGTCTGAAGAGGTAGCAAGTTAAAGCTGGTTATCAGATAACAGGTATACCATTAGCTAAACTAGTAGTTTTATAAACTAGAGACCTAAGTCTGGCAGGGGGTGGGGGAGAAGGCAGAGGATACTAAATGTCACATAATTCTGAGACCCTACAACAATTAAAGTCCTGTTATTTTGTAATGTCTTTACATAGAAAAAAATAACTCTCTCTTATCACATGGAACACTGGTTATTTCATCTTAAGTGATTCACAAAAAAAAACAAAAGTCCACCACTTAAGATGACTGTAGCATATAAACCATTAACTACTGAAGAGCTTGAAAAGGAGAGACTCTAATAAGAGTTTAAAAAGATACTCCAACTAAATCGATGCATAATATGATATTTGAGTAGCTAAGTGGCACAGTAGATGGAGTGCTGGACCTGGAGTCAGGAAGACTTACCTTCATGAGTTCAAATCTGGCCTCAGATAATAGCTATATAACCCTGGACAAGTCACTTAACCCTCTTTACCTCAGTTCTTCATCTGTAAAAATGAGCTGGAGAAGAAAATGACAAAATATTCCAGTATCTTTGCCAACAAAACCTCAAAAGGGGTCATGGAGAGTTGGGCATGATTGAACAACAAAATATTATGACACGCAATGACTTTGGAATGAAGAAAGGCACAAATGGAGGCAACAAAGAATTTTCCTTAAATTTTTAAAATTAAGGAATTAAAGAAGCTAAAAGCTTGCAGACTCATCAGAAACTGCAAACAGGTACATCGTAATTTTTTTTTTCCCCCAGAAGAACACTGGAAGATGCTGGAGAATATAAGCAATGAACACCAGCCTAAGCTTTTATGAATAAGTTTCTACAGTTGACCAAAGCTAAGAAATGAGATTCAGTTACAGAAATGACTAAGAGGTGAAATGAATATTCAGTGTATGTGTGATGATTGTTTGAAGGATATAAAAGAGATCACTTGATTTAACTTAATTAAATTAATTAAACAACCTGCTGCTTTCAAGCCTCTCCTCAAATAATGTATTTCAGGTACATTTTAAAATATGTGTATTACTGCTGTTTTTGTTTTAAATCACAGTCATTTCTAGATTTCAAATAGAAGAAGAATTTCAGATTAATGGTGAAGCACAGCAGGGGCTCCATTCAACACACGATCTGATTGATCTAAGCTTAAAATGCTAAGGGGCTGCAGTTAGATGGAATATCATTCATTAGAACTCAGCATCACCATTCCCACTAGAATAAAACATGAAAGAAATGCTTATATTGTTCAGCTATAAAATAAGTAATGATAATAATATCTAACATTTTTATAGCACATTAAGGCTTGAAAAGTGCTTTATAAATATCATTTCATTTTCTTCCTCACAAACCACCTTGGGAGGAAGGTGATATTAGTGAATGAAGAGCATGTGGTTTTATGGATAGCACACTGAGCTAGGTGATCAGCATAGAGATCTTGGATAGGTCATGCAAGTGGATAAGGAGTGTGACCCAGAATTAATATCAACAGATTTTGGCTGGGTGCATTTGGAAAAGTGCAAAGGGCTCTCAATTTTCTCAAACCACTAAGAGTCACAGAAACCCATCATTTGTATTCTATATTTTCCTAGTGTGGCTAGATGACTATAATTCTTGTGACACAGACCAACACATCAGTATAATCAAAATTACATGAAGAGATTCCTGGTAGGTATAAGAAGGCTGCAGCATGTTATCAAGAAGGACTTGTATATAAGAAGTAGCATAAAATCTAGCGTAAAGGAATGTGTAATAGGTAAAATAGGTGAGTACCAGCCATGCAATAAGACAGAAAAGGTTTGTCTTGGAATATTAAAAGAACCAACGGAAGACATCCAGCAGATTAGGTGTATACTCTATGGAAGATTTATATAAATATATGGATAAGAATTACATGGACAAGAAGGTAAAGAAGGGTTGTAAGCTGCCCTGGTAAAAGTCATCATGGATACAGTGAAACAGGGAAGTGTGTAGTGTGTGTGTGTGTGTGTGTGTGTATATACACACACACACACACACATAGTTTCTTGTTCAGTTGTTTCAGACTCTTTGTCACCCCATTTGGGATTTTCTTTGCAAAGATATTGGAGTGGTTTGCTATTCCCTTCTCTAGCTCACTTTACAGACAAGGAAACTGAGGCAGAGTGAAGTAACTTGTCCAGGGTCACAGAGCTAGTAAGTACCTGAGGCAGAATTTGAACTCAGGCTTTCCTGACTTGTGCCATCTAGCTGGTTGTGTGTGTGTGTGTGTGTGTGTGTGTGTGTGTGTTTAGGGGTTTTGCTCTTGTTTTTGGTTGTATTCAGAGATTTTTCTTTTAAAGCAGTTGTGTCAATGACTCAGGAAACATTGTGGTCTTGGAGAAAGAGTCCTGCTTTAGTAGCCAAGAGATTTAGATTCTCCTGGTTTGCCATTAGGTAACTAGAAACTAGTCAAGTCATTTAACATTTCTTAGCTTCAATCTATAGAGCTATAAAATGGATGACGGTTTAGAGTGGGTTATCTCTAAGTTTCTCCTCAATTCTAAGATTCTATGACTCAAACTCTTTCATTAAAACCCATTTAGTTAATTAGAAGCCATTAAAATTTCAGAATGTATAGTTCAGCCACTTAAAAATTATCTTCTTGGGGCGGCCAAGTAGCATAGCGAGTAGGAGCACCCGCTCCAGTGTTGAGAAGACCTGGAGATCCAATCCCGGGCTCAGACACTTAGCACCCACCCAGAAACACCTGGCCGTGTAACCTTGAGCAAGTTACTTAACCCTGATTGCTTTAAAAAAAATTATCTTCTGCCATTTTGTATCAAGAAGGCAGACTGAATTACATCTCTCACTTAGAGTTTGTTTTGATGTTCTTCACTAGTTTGCCCATTTCTTAAAAAAAAAAAAAAAGATGTGAATGGAGATCTCTTTCCTAAGAAAGGGGACCTTATAGATATATCTCCTTAAATGTGAACAAATAAATACTCCCTCATTTCTTTCTTTTACACTGATGCCTCAGACTTCCAAGTAAAGGGACTGGCATGCTTAAACATGGGAGTGGGGGATATGTGATCTCAGTCAGCACTGGAAGTGCAAGAATCTTTCTGGTTTGTTTTTGTTCCTCCCTAGAATCCTGGTCATAGGTTTACTTTTCCTTTTCTATGTCAAAGTCAACCCCAGACCATCTTAAACTGAATAGGTCAATACTGAAGCCACAAAAGCCCCAGAAGAGGAAAGAATTCCAGCTGCTGCACTGACAACAGCTATGCCCACCAATGGGCTACCATGCTATGATTACATGCTTAAAGTTAGACAATCCAGCAAACAGCTGTGCAGCTAGAACAGTCAAAGCCATTACAATGGTGCCAGAGAGCAGGCTAATAAGATATCAGTCCTACCAGGGTTATAAATTTACACCTAGTATTAGGGAGTGAAGACATAATCTGCTTAAGTAAACAATGATCATCAAAGTTAACAGTTGTTAAGAAAGGACTCAGGGACATTTTTTCAGGTTCATTTAGAGCAATTAGGATCACAAATTTGCACTTAGAATTCTGAAGGCAAAAGTATAATGTACATATTTATGAAAATAATGAACTCCCTTCTTAAATTTTCTAAGATCCCTCTGGCATTTTCTTTAATTCTTTCTATAAAAAAGAATTTTTTCCCTTCTGTAAATTTATTTGGGTATACAACAAATCTCTTCTATTATGGAATAAGATGCCATTGCTACCTAATACACATAGACCCTGAAATGACTTTTATACCCTCTGGCAATGCTAGGTTGGGACTCTACAGGGCAGAGGTCAGTTACTAGATTCCCTGAGGGACTCTAGGGGTAAACCTGAGGGGCTGGGATTTGTTTTTGTAATGTTATAGCCCTTATTTGTGTGCTTCCATCCTAGATAGCTTTCAGTCAGGGGTATTTAACAACAGCGGTATAGTAAGAATAGTTGGTACAAAACACTACTCCATCCACTCCCAACCCCCAAAGTCTGTGGCAAAGTCTCCTATGAGTACATATAGAGTCCAAGGAAGAGTGGTCATAAGCTTGGAGACTATAGCTATAAAAGATATAATTCCCAGGTCCTGAAAATCGTTATTCTGGAGTCTCTGTGCCTTAAGTATATACGGTATATATATATATCTCCTGGGCTCTTTGCATAGCCTTAAATTGTTTTCTTCATTGCATTTAGCCTACAATTAACCCTTAGTGAAGACACTGATGTTAGATATGTAAAAGACACTGCTACAAGTCCAAGGAAGAAGACTAAATACTAAGGACCCTTCCGATTTCTTGAGGATCTTCTGCTCAAGGGAGGGGAAGACGTTGAGGTCGAAGACTGCCTTCCCTCCCCGTCTCTCTCATTTATCCCTTTTCAGGACTTTAGGTGGAATGCTTTATTGCCTATCTTTCTAGGCTTTCCACTGTAAAAGTCCAAATGCCTTGATCTTTTGATAAAAATTCAGAGGGAATGATCAATTTGCTCATAAAGAGAATTCCTGTCCCACCTAGGGAAGTATCCAGGCCATGCTGAAACCTTATGACTGTGCTCTAACCTGATAAATGAATCAGTGCATGGTATAATTATCTAAGTTGACCTCCCACCCTTATGACTGTATGCCCAATGCCCAGGATAGTATTTGCTGGGATAAATTACTTGAACAGACGGGCCATTGAGCTGGATTCTCAGTGCATATATATTGAAAAGACATAGCAGATGGGCAACAAGCTAGGCCAAGAATCAAGCAGGAGAAAAGCTAGTTGGATTGCCTTTGGGAAAGAGGACAGGGCTTTTAATGACCCCCGTGTCTCCTTGAAACTAGGGCTCATTTTTCTTCAACCCCAATATTATTGTACTGTGTCTTTGAGGCATGACACACTAAGTCACGAGTTACCCAAAGGGTGATATAGAGACCTACGGTGGTCAGAGTAAGCTGTAACAAGTTTCCAATAAAGAACTCTGCAAGAGAAGCATGTAAAGGATATAGTTGGAGGGTTATAAGGACCAGAAAAGAAGGATGGCAGTCATGTGGCAGTAACTAACAGAATGGGGCTATATTAGTATCAAGAGTTAAGTGCTGAATACTCATTTGTTGAATTGAATCAAAAGTAAAGGTTATTGCTTAGTAATCACCCTGATTAAGGTCCTTTCTCTCCCCAGCCAATGAGAGACTTGGGGCGCTTTCTTCAAGACTTGTGACTAGCCAGATATTTTTAAAAATTCCAACAATAATCAAAAGTGATTTTAAAATGTTAACACCCTTTAAAATGAAAAAGGCCTATTGTGCTACTATTTTACAAGTTGGTCTTACCATTTTAATTTACATTTTATGAGGGAAATATAAAAATAAGACGTACAACTATTTTTAATTGTCAGCTATAAAAGAAATTGAATTTAGAAAAATAAAAAAGGTAGAGAAAATACAAAAAAATAATACTGTAAATTCAATGAAGTAGGGACAAACAAAATTAAATAACAGAAAATTGAGAGCAGGTAAAATAATTTTGAAATGCTATGAAAAATAATTTCTTTACCTTTTAACTATAATGTCTGGACAATTCATTTTTGAAAGCAGGGCAGACAGATGGGAGGGTAATATAATAGGTTTGAGGCTATTTCAGGCTTCATAGAAATTGAGACTACAAAGGTTATACTTTGGTTATACTTTATACATTGCAAGGACAATGAATTTTTGGTGCTAATGTTTTTGGCAATAGCTTAGAATTTAGAGGCTTATGGAGGAAGGAAGAAGGGTGGTAGGTAGAGAAAGTAGATGAATGGCTAACTTAGGAATAATTTTGGAAACATGTACTATGCATGAGGACTGGAAATTTAGAAGCCATAACTGGCTTCTGCTTGCTTACCATTTCTTTTTAGATAACCACGAAGGGCCCAGAGGCACCTGTTCTATATTGGAAGTAACACTTAGACATAATTTTGCCTGAGGTCCTACAATAAAATAACAGGCAAAAATTAGAATCAAGTTGCTGCTATTTAAAAACTTTACAGACTCTTAATTTGCAAGTGGAATTTAGTGGGTCATGCAGATGGTAACAATAAAAGATATTTCCTACAAAATCTCATCTTAAATGTATCCAGAATGCCAAATGCCAAAAGAAATCTACTTATGAGTCATGAAAATAAAGCAAATGTTTGGAAAGCTAGCTCATTCATTTATTTTTTCTCTACATAAATCAAAATTTTCAGATCTATACTGTACTTCCCTAAGATCAGGTTAATTTGTACTTATGTTCATTTCTTTAACTACAATGATTACACCTACCTAATGTGATTTTAAAAAGTCACATTATTTAATATTTTTCACCTTAAAAAAGCAGAAAAGTGCTTCTGCTTAAATTTATATATTCAGAAGCATCACACAATATATCCCAATGGATCTGTTATTATAATGATCATGTAAACAATCAAATAACTGCCATTAGATGGAGATTTTAACCAAACTGTGTCAGCCATAATTTATAGTAGAGAAAACAACAAATAAATAGCAAATGATTGGTTATAATAAGTTTCACTTTACTATTATGGGTAAAATGAAGCTAACTGTATTCATGAAATCCTGTGTAAGTGGGCAACCTGTTGGTCAATGACAATTCATTCACACCACAGCTGGGTAAACCATAATTTCCTCCCTAGGTCCATGGAGATCTGCTGTCCGACATACCAATCAAAACACTGTAAATACAACGCAACTCAAGTCGCATGCCTCTTTAATGAATGCGTACAGTAATTATGGGTGGCTGGATAAATGAGTTCAAACTAAATTTGTTAAGGTCTCAGAATGTTTGCCTTGCTCTTTGGCGGCATAATCCAAATATTTAAATCAGCTGCCTTCTATAAATTCTGTGTTTTTTTTCCAGCATTGGGCTGCCTTCCCTTGATAGTAAGATTTAAAACAAATAGTATTTGCAAATTGTTAATGTATGCTGAAACAAAAACCCACTTGAAAGAGTAATGAACTGGGGAGATCAGCTCAGTGCTTTAGAAGCAAATTAACTTCAAAAGAAACAAAAAAGAGTAAACAAAGACAATCATGTTAATGTAAGGGATGGATAAATCTGCCCAGCAGTAGCATAACTTCAAAACTGAGGCTTTCATCAAGGTAGTGTATTAGTCTAAAGGAACATTTTAAATCAGTTTATTGGAGTCTAAATGGCCACTTCAATTGACTAATAGTGGAAGGGGTGGAAAGAAGGCCAAGTAGAATAGGAAAACTGTGAGGAGAATTGGAAATAGTGGAGAGCAGAGGGTAAGAGGGCAATGCAGAAACTATTCACCCAGAAAATATCCTGGATGCCATGGGATAAAAGTGTTCAGTTTCCTAAGAAAGATATGTAAATTGTATATGGCAGAGAAAGGAGAAAAAGAAAGGCAGCTTACAAGCAATTACACAAACGAAAATGATAATAATGGTTCATATTTATATAACACTTTGTACACATTACCTCATTCATATCCATAACAACCCTGTAAGATAGGTGTGATTATTATCCCTTTTTACATATGGGGCAGGAGCTTTCTAACATGGATGTTTGCTCCTCCTTAGGCAATCTGGTCCTCCCTACCCACTATTCCCAGGTTCTCGTCATATCAATACTGAACTTAGTGGAGTTAGAGGACACCTGATAGATTTAGTCTACTGCATCTCAGAGCTCCCGAGCTCAAGAGATCCCACATCTTTACCTTCTCTCGTCTCTGATACTGGGGATTACAGGCATTAACCACCATTCTTGGAGATGGTGTAATATAATGCCCATTACTATCACAGATGGTTACATTCTTTTTTAGGTTATGAATTATGTGAAAGGGTAAACAGGGAATAGTCTTGAAAGTAATAGAACCTGAATTCAAATTTTACCTCTGAACCTTATGTTTTGGGTATGTTACAGACTATCTCTACCACCCAGTTGCTGTATCTATAAAATGAGGTCCAGCTTGATCAATTTTGAGGTCCCTTGAAGCTCTCGATTAATGATAACATAAAAGTTAAAAAATACAACTCTAGGGGTAGCCAGGTAGCACAGTAAATAAGAGCACCGGCTCCAATGTTGGGATAACCTGGGGATCGAATCTGGGTTCAGACACTTAGCACCCACCCAGAAACACCTGGCCGTGTAACCTTGAGCAAGTTACTTAACCCCAATTGCCTAAAAAAAAAAAATACAACTCTGCCATTGGCTTTTGTTGTTGTTCAGCTGTTCAGTCCCATCTGACCCTTCATGATTCCATGGACCATATCACACCAGACTCTTCTATCTTATACTATCTCTCAAAGTCTGTCCATGATGTTAATTATCCCTCGCATCCTATGTTATCCCCTTCTCCTTTGTCTTCAGTCTTTCCCAACATCAGGGTCTTTTCCAATGAGCCCCATCTTCTCATTATGTGGCCAAAGTACTAAAGTTTCAGCTTCAGTATTTGACCTTCCAGTGAATAATCTGAATTAATTTCTTTCAGCATTGATTGATATAATCTCCTTGCTGCCCAAAAGACTCTACCATTTGGACAGCTAAATCAAGTATCTTTTTTTTTTGCTTTTTGGAGGGGGGAAGGTAGTGCAATAAGGGCTAAGTGACTTGTCCAAGGTCACATGGCTAGTAAGTGTTAAGTGTCTGAAGTCAGATTTGTACTCAGGTCCTCCTGACTCCAGGGCCTTTACTCACTGAGCCACCTAGCCACCCCCTAAATCAAATATCTTAGTGAATGCTCAGTTGAAAATATTAATAGTGGGGCAGCTAGGTGGCTCAGGGAGTAGAACACTGGCCTTGGGGTCAGGAGGACCTGAGTTCAAATCAAGCCTCAGACACTTAACACCAAAACTACCCGTGTGGCCTTGGGCAAGTCACTTAACTCCAAATGCCCTCCAAAAAGCAAAAAAAAAAAAAGAATTTAACTATATTTTGGGGGCATCTAGGTGGCACAGTGAATAGAGCACCCACCCTGGAGTCAGGAGGACATGAATTCAGATCTGCCCTCAGGCACTTAACACAAAAAAAACTAGCCGTGTGACCTTGGGCAAGTCACTTAACCCCAACTGCCTTCTAAAAAAATATTAATAGTAATTAACATTTGTATAGTACTTTAAGGATTATGAAACCCTTTATTAACAATAACCTTGATTTAAAACAATTTTGTGAGGTAGACCAACTAGTCAACAAGTATTTATTAAGTTATTATGATGTGCCACTGTGCTAAGGACTGAGGATACAAAGAAAGGTGACAAAAGTCTTTACTCTCAAGAAGCTTACATTTTAATGGGAGAAAAAGATATTCAAATAACTGTATATGCAGGAGGGATATAAATAAAATAACAAAATTTATATAAAATATTAGCAAAAATATAAAATATTCTATTAGCAAAAATATGACAACATAGTAAAAGAAATTACACACTCTGATCCAGTTTCATTTACATTAACTTTTGCATTCAGTTGGTTCAATATAAGAACTCTAAGTATAATAAACCATATTAATAATAAAAATAAAATTCTAAGACTAATTTGCTTTAAGAACACTAGAAAAGCATAGGGGACAAATGTACCTTTCCTTAATATGTTAAGGAGTATGTAAAAACAAGAGTCAAAGTTTTAGGTAATGGAAAAAGTATAGTGGCCTTTTCTTTTCTTTTGCTTTTTTTTTTGCTTTTTTTTTTTGGAGGGCATTTGGGGTTAAGTGACTTGCCCAAGGTTACATGGCTAGTTTTTTTTGTGTGGGTGTTAAGTGTCTGAGGCCAAAACTGAACTTGGGTCCTCCTGACTCTGGGGCTGGAGCTTTACTCACTGTACCATTTAGCTGCCCCCTCTAGTGGCCTTTTCAATGAGATCAGTTATAAGGCAAGTATGTCCAGTATCACTGCACTATTATTTAATAAAGTATTAGAAATGCTAGAAGAAAATGTGAACTATCTCGCAGGAAAACAACTGACCTGGAAAACAGATCAAGGAGAGACAATTAAAGAATTATTGAAATTATTGGCAATGATTGGAGAAGGAGACCAGACATTCTATTTCAAGAAATTATCAAGGAAAATTTCCCTTATATCTTAGATACAGAGAATAAAATAGAAATTGAAAGAATCCATGATTCATCTCCTGAAAGAGATCCTAAAATGAAAGTTCCCAAAAATATCTTAGTCAAATTCCAGAGCTCCCAGGTAAAAGAGAAAATACTTCACACAAAGAGAAAGAAACAATTTATATATTGTGGAGTCATAGCGAGGATCACACAACATTTAGTGGCTATCATGTTAAAGGAGCAGAGGGCTTGGAATATGATATTCTGGAAGGCGAAAGAGCTGTGATCAAAACCAAGAATAACCAATCTATGAAAACCAAGTGTAATCCTTTAAAGAAAAAATAATAGATATTTAATGTAAGGACTTTTAAGCATTTCTGATGAAAAGAAGAGAAATATAGCTAAATTTAAAAAAAAATTGACATTCAAACAGAAGACTCAAGAGAAGCATGGAAAGATAAATATGAGAGAGTATTCATAAGGTTCTCAATCAAGTTCAACTGTTTGCATTCCTATATGGGAAAAGTGTATAGGTAGTTCCTAAAAACATCATTATTAGGACAGATAAAAAGGATTTATAAAGAGTGCATAGATGTGAGTCAATTTAAATTGTAATGATGTCCCAAAAAATGAAGGGGTGTAAAAGAAGAATGCAGTGGGAGAAGTGGAAAGGGAAAGGTAGAATGGAGAAAATTTTCTCATGTAAAAGAGGTATGCAAGGAAGAGTTTTTAGAGAAAATGGGGCGGGGCAATGCTTGGACCTCACTGTCATCAGATTGTTTCAAAGAGGGAAGGATATATGTACACGGTCAGTTGTGTAAACAAATGTAATTTATCCAATTGGGAAACAGGAAGGGAATAAGAAAAGAGAAAGAGTGATGATAAAAAAGGAGTAAAGATTAAGTGAGGCAGTGGTTAGAAGTAAAATCAATTTTTGAGGAGGGACAGAATAAAAAAAAGAGAGAGAAATGGAAAAAAAAAAAGGAGAAAATAGAATGGAGGGAAATATTGTGAATGGAATGAGCTCAAGCATAAAATGGAAGCAGACAGCAGAATGGATTGAACCAGAATCCAACAATATGTTGACACACTTGAAACAAAAAGATATGCAGAAAGAAAGAAAGAGAGAGAGAGAGAGATAGAGAGAGGGAGACAGAGGGAGAGAGAGAGACAGATAGAATAAAAGACTGGAGCAGAATCTAATATCCTTTAATTGAAAAAAAAAAAAAAAGCCAGGGACAGGGATCGTGATCTTGGACAAAAAAAGGCAAAAATGGACAATAAAAAAGAATAATCAGGGAAACTATATTTTTCTAAAGATGCCATAAACAATGAAGTGATATTAAAAAAAATTTACAGCGATTTTTTCTGATAAAGGCCTCATTTCTCAAATATATACTAAATGTAGAACTGAGTCAAATTTATAAAAAAAAGAGCCATTCCCCAATTGATAAGTGATTAAAGGATATAAACAGGCAGTTTTCAGAAGAAGAAATCAAAGTTGTCTACAGTAATCTGGAAAAATAATTTTTTAAAAAATTGATTAGAGAAAAGGAAATTAAAATACCTCTGAGACAACATCTCATACCTATCAGAAATGACAAATGCTGGAGGGGATAAGGAAAAAATAAACACATTAATGAACTGTTGTTGAAGTAGTAAACTTGTCCAATCATTCTGGAGAACAATTTGGAACTATGTCCAAAGGACTGTAAAACTACATATCCTTTCACCCAGTAATACCACCACTATGTCTGTATCCCAAAGACATAAAAGAAAAAAAGAAAAAGACCTATGTATAAAAATATTTACAGTAGCTCTTCTTGTGGTGACAAAGAATTAGAAATTGAGGAGATGCTCATAAATTGGGAAATGATTGAACAAGTTGTGATTTATTATTGTGACATAATACTACTGTTTTATGATAAATGATGAGGAGGTGGTTTCAGAAAAAAAATGTGGCAAGATCTATATGAACTGATGCAAACTAAAGTGAAAAGAAAAGGGAGATCATTTTACAAAGGAACAATGAAGTTATAATGATCATCAGCTGTTTAAAATTTTACTACTCTGATCAATACAGTGATCCAAGACAATTCCAAAGGACTCATGAACAAAAAAAAAGCTATCTACCTCCCGAGAGAGAACTAATGAACTCTGAGTGCAAACTGAAGCATAATTTTCTCACTTTTTTCTTGTTTTTGAAATATGGCTAATATACAAATATGTTCTGCATGATTTCACACATATAATTAATATCATATTTCTTGGCTTCTCAGTAGGCTTGTGAGGGTGTGGGAGGGAAAAAGAGAATTTGCAACTCAAAATTTATAAATAAAAGAATGTTTAAAATAAATAATTTTTCCTTTTTTTTAAAAAAAGAAAACAAAGCCATCAGATTGGGGTAGGCAAAAAATGGAAAATGGCAAATGTTGGAAAGAATCAGGGAAAACTGGCACACTAATACATTGCTGATGAAGCTATGCATTAATCTAGCTATTTTGGAAAGCAATTTAGTACTATGTCTCCAAAGTTGCTAATCTCTGTTTACTCTTTGAATTAGCTATACCACAAGTCTTATACCCTAAAGAAACCAAAGAAAGTGAAAAAGGACTCATGTTCACAAAAAAATATTTATAGCAGTTCTTTATATAATGGTGAAGAAATAGCAGCCAAAGGCACACCCATCAATTGGGAATTGCAAAACAAACTACAGTCTATGAATGCAATGGAATATCACTGTACTAAAGAAATAACGAAGAACAGTTCTTGAGAAACCTGGGAAGACTTAGATGAATTATTGAAGAATGAAATAAACAGACCCAGGAGAATAATTCATACAGTAATAATATCAATATAAAGACAAATAACCTTGTAATACATTCACAACTCTGCTCAAGGTAATGACTGACCAAGATTCCAGAAGAGTACTGATAAACCAAGCTAACCATCTCCTGACTCAGGATGCAGAATAAAACATGCATTTTCCAACAGGATCGCCACTAGAATTCATTTTCGTTAGCTACAAATATTTGTCAAAAGGGTTTATGTGTTTTACTTTCTAAATTGGGAGGAGGTGGTAGAACTTAGAAAGGGTATAAGGCATGCTTACCCCCCAAAAAAGAGCAAAATAAAGGAAAAGAAAATCACTGAAGTATTTAAATACATAGAAGTTAACAGAATGAACACCAGCAATAATCACAGACAGGAACAGTTTTAAGTTATTGTTGAAATTACAAGATTTTTTATAATAAAGTTGTATATAACAGAAATTTGCAGTTTCATCTTCTTTTTCTCTTTCACAGTGTATATTGAAATGCTAATTTGTTTACTATTTGTTAAGTTTAGAATAAAAAAGATAAGGAAGGAAGGAAACAAGGAAGGAAAGAAGGAAGGAAAAAAGGAAGGGAAGGAAAAAAGAAAAAGAGGGAAGAACAGAGGAAGTGGAGAAAGAAAGGCAACATCTGTCTGCCATCTCCTCCCACCCCGATAGTTTTAGGTGACTGGGATCAGGGGCTGTTTCTTAAACTTTGTTTTCTGCTTGTCTTCCCCAGAACACTACAGGTACACGAAAAATGTATACTGATAGACCACATACTATTGATTGTTTGAAATACTTTTCAGTGAAATGATCTGCAGGTGCCCCTGTCTGATCCAATGCTAAGTGGAACAGTTTCTATGAATAGATGCAGTTATCTGATTGAGCTTCATGTACTTTGATGTATAGCTTTGGTTTTTCAGTGAGGCAGGGCACTGGACGGCAACATCTATTGGATGAAACATGATCAGTCAACCATGACAATGCAGAATGAGTAGCTTTCTCAGATAATTCATTTCTGAACCATTTCTTCTCCTTAAGGGCTGATGAAAATAGGTGGGCTCTAATGGTAGGACGACACTTGCTAGCTTCCAGTGAGACCTGAGGGTGCCCCCTTCCTCCTTCCATGTAGGTTTTTGCAGATGGGGATATGGAGGCTTGTTTAAAAAGTACTAACTAATGTGGGGTAGACTCCACAAATTAACAGCTTGGGGGATCTGGTAAGGAAATATCACTGTCTTTGTGTTCTTTAAAAATTTTGTAAATGTATTTGTGGCTCAGTTGGGAGGTGAAATAAGATGGTGAGTTCTGGCTTCCAGAAGAGATTGGAAGGGCATGTTCTTGTGGGGACGCTTTTTGTGTAGGAGAATGGACTATGGCCACCAAAGTCCATCCCAACTCTGTCTCTCCACAGAACACTCCAGATACTTCGATTTTCATCATCACCATCAGTGACACATATGTTTTTAAAGTTTATAGAATTGTTAGCTTTTATTATCTCAATGGAGCACCATAGAAGCCCTGTGAAGTATTTCCTCATTTGCATATGTGGAAAATGAGACTCAGAGAGGGTAGGTGAATTTTTCCCATGGTCACCCAGGTAATAAGTGAAGGATAGGATCTGAAACAAGATCTCTCTCTGACTTGTGGCCAAGAACCATATTTTTGTATTTTCTATAAGTAATCATTTCTGAACTTCACATTTAGGGGAGGATGATCCAGGCTAGTATACTCCTTCTTCTTACATAGCCCAGGCACCATCTTATACATAAAGTCTTTATTGATCACAACTACCAGTGCTCCCCTGCTCAAATTACCCCACCACTCATGAACATGGGCATTTGTCTTATTCTCTTCATGTTCTTTTTTGTTTTAGGTGCAATAAATTGGAGACAGCTATGACTTTGAGTGCTTCAAAGGTTTGGAGAGTGAGTCATAGAGTCTAGGAGATAATATTTGCTAAAATCCAGTCAGTGAGGAGCAAGACTCAAAGGAACTATCTTGTCTACCTGAGTGATAGCTGAGTAGCAGACCTATAGAATCATCCATCCGTCAGCCATATGGCATCTGAAAGAGCTTGGAGAGATGAATCTAAGAAGAGGTTGAGTTAAGTTTGAGCCCTTCTCCTCAGAGACCAGGATGGTATAGGGGAGAGCGTGTCCCCAGAGTGGTTGGGGGGGTGGGGGAGGGGAGAATGTCCATACTCTTTTTCTTACTATATCTTACAAATATCCATTTGTAAAAAGTTCATTGGTGTTAATCAGTAATGAAACTGAGGTATTGATCAGTTAATAGGAAACATACTCTGAATAGGGGCTCAAAACAAGAGTATTAAAGAAGAGATACCACCCATTCCTCCCTGCCAAACCCCGTGAGTTTACCCTAGGTTATAACCTAGAAGGGGAGATGTGAACAGTTTTGCTCTGTGAGAAAGAGTTTAGACTAAAGTTTAAAAACTTTAAACTAGTTTAGACTAGTTTAGACTTCCACACAGGTGGGGAACCTGTGGCCTTCAGTCCACATGTGTCAAAAGATCACACCCAAGGACACGATCTTTTGATTGAGGCCAAGTTTTACAGAACAAATTCTTTCATGAGGGGATTTGTTCTTTGAAGTTTGGATTCAGTCAAAGGTCTCCACTTGAAGACTTAGAGGGCCACCTGTGGACTCAAGGTCACAGGTTTTCCCCCTGAAAGGTTCACTACACAATAATATTTTTAATATTCACTCCTTATGGAGTACTGGGCTATCCATCCTGTTGTGACAAAACACTTTTCAAAGTAAAATAGTAACGTGAAATATACTATTATGAAAAGAGATGGTCAGTATCAAACTCTTAAAAGGACATTTATATTAGGATTAACCTATCATTTTCTGGCTGTTAGCAAACCTGAGCATAATATTAATGGTACTTGTAGAGGGATCAGTCTTTATTTTAAACCAAATAACAGAGAAATCCCATACAAGCAGAAACATGAATCAAGACAAACCATATCAATCAATGAGAAAGTTGCATCAAATTCTTGTTTCTCTGGAAATACATTTGGCCTGGCCAGAGAGTTTTGGCATTGCTGTGCAGAGACAATTTACAATATTCCTATAATGTGTCATAAACAGTACCACTTTTGTGTCATTTGAATACATCCACACACACGTCAGCAGGATTCTGTTTCCTTTAGATTTTCTTGACCTTTGTTTTGCATAAATATATTTATAGGTTCTATAAAAAAGTGTTGATTTCTGAATTTAACATTTTATTTTTTGTATTCACTGAGTAAATTAGCTTTAAATAATTATTTACATCTTACCAGACCATTTTATAGGCGTTAGGCAGAGATATCAGTGATCTCTGGTCTTGGGAAAATTGGAGCAACTCATTGTTTATTTGTTTTTCTGACAATATCACACTCCTCAAATCTACACAGCACACGTTTATGTTCTGCATTAATACAAATCAAAACTGATTTGAACTTTAGAATACTGTGACACTCCTTGAGATAAATAGAGACACTCTAGTATCCCCTTAAACCAGGGCTTGGAATCAGAGAAATGGCTGTCTCTCTCAATATTAATACTCAACTCAGTTTGTGGATTGTATCTTTTGCCTTTTCTATTAGAAAAAGAAATATTTTCATTTCATTTACAAATATAAACTGAAACCTTGACATGAGATTATACACAAGCCATCATACATCCCCCTCCACCCACTAAAAGTCATTAAGGTGGTCATATTTCTAGGTAAAGCCTATAAGCTAAGAATATGGCACAATTTAATGAATTAATTGCTTACTCTGTGTCAGACACTGTGCTATGTAGGCAAATGAGGAGCACACAAAGAAATGAACGAAAACGCATTCTACTTATGGGTGGTGAGAACACACCATGTACAAAAGCAAATATAATAAAGTTAATTGGGAGAAAAAGAAAAGGAAGAACATTAACAACTGGTAGAATCAGGGAAGATTTCATGGGAAGACTGTATTTGATCTGGGCTTTTCAGGAAGGCAAGGATTAGGAGAGGTTGAGATGAGGAAGGATTGCATTCTAGGCATGGGAGTTCTCTGGGAAGGTACAGACAGCAGATGTAGCTTCGAGTTGGTATGGAGAGAGGAAGATAGTTCAGTTTTGATGCAATAGAGATCTCTTGAAAGAGGAGCAGGATAAATTGATCTGGAAGGGTAGACAGGGGTCAGACTCTAATTGGCCTTGAATGCCAAGATAAGCAACTTATATTTTATCCCAAAGAAAAATGAGGAATAAATGCATGCTGCCATTTTTCGAAAATAATGTTAAGTAGCTTACAAATTCCAAAACACAATTTATTATCCATTTAGTCAGGAATTTTGACAATATCCATCAATGTCTTTTAAAATGATCACAGTTGGAAATGTCCTGATACCTTCAAATTCATTATTTAAGCCCCAGGTATACGAAGCACTTAAATCTTAGTCTTCCATAACTTCTATATTCTAAGTCCTCATCCCCTCTTCATGTTCGCTTACATGCACAGTGAGAACAGTTCCCTAAAAGAATGGCTTTATTTTCCTAAAGCTGGTCTTAGCCTCAGGGGAAGCATCTTCAGCTGACTGCCTCTCCTCATTTGCTTCTAGGAAGGTAAATGAAAGTCAGTGAAATTGACACAGCCCACACAGCAGGAGAAATTAATTTACCAACTTAGAGACATTGGCATAATTTAGGGCATCCATATTGGGGTCTGGCTGGTCTTAAATGTAGACATTTATCCACTTCATCTTTTTAAATGTCTTTTTTATTATATCACACATGCAAACGTTGATGAAAACTATTAAACTAGAAAATATTTTACTAAAGTCATAAAATGTTGGTTTGCATTACATTTCAGGCAAGAATTATGGCTAATCAGAAGCCTGGCTCATTATTTGTTTCATCTCTTGTTTGGTTTCTATATTGTAGCTTTGGTGAATTTTCAAAAGGTCATTCACTACTATGCTTTGGGAGGATTGTGTCCCAGAGTCCCAGAACCCATAACTAGCTCCATTCTGGGAAGGATGATGCCTCCTGTGAAATTGCAATTTAAATGTTAAGTGATAAATAACCTTAAACTCATAAAAAATAATATAAATAAAATATTAACTTCATTAAGACATAAGAGATAGACTTCTCTAAAATAGTCATGAAATGAATAAATTAAAAGATGAAGTAAAAATCTTTCAAGGGAAATCACAAACTATAAAATTTTAGATAGATAACAGGTAATAGTCATTTTCCTCCTTTTTTTCTTCAACATTTTTTTTCTAGCAATGTTTTTGAAATACTTTAAATGTAGAACTGGAATATTTAGTCGAAGGAAATTAACTATTCACTTTCAACACCAAATGTGCAGTGAAAGCATTTTTTCCCTATTTATGTAAAACAGTCTCTGTGCCAGAGGAGAATTATGGGAAAAGGTGAATCCCATATTAAAAAAGTACAATAAAATGTGATCTCTTACCTCTGCTACCAGCTGTTGAAGAGAAGGAGATGCTGTAGGATGCAGACTTGAGTTACCCCTTATAGGGTTATGAAGGCTGACATAAGCCACAACATTTTTCTGAAGCACTTTCTTGAAATCCTGCAACCAAAACAAGTATCCATTTTTAACACAGACAATGATCACTGAATCCAGTTTTCTTTCTGAAGTTTTGGTTGGAGACCAAATGTATTTTGGTTTATACCCTTTTTTCTACTTAGGATCATAGGATCCTTGGACATTGCATAGTACAGCCCCTTCATTCCACCTTTGGGGAAACTTAGGGCCACACAGGAGAATTACTTTGCTCAAGGTCACACAAATGGTAACTGACAGGACCAGGATTCAAATGACAGGACCTTTGACTCCAAATCCAGTGCTGGTTATATTTTCTTCTATTTATAACCTATCTTCAAATATCATCTACATAAAACCCATTGAAGCAACCGTCACTTACCTATACTCTTCATTGCAATGAACAAAAGTCTTAATTGTATTACACATGTGTTAAAATAATCCACAAAAAAGGGGAAAAAAACTAGTTCTAAGGCAAAATAAGGTAAATTAGTGGATTAGGGCTCAGGTGATATGAGTTCTGGCATGATATAAATTCGTCACCATCCTAGCCATGAAACCTTTGGCAAGTCATCTCTCTTCTCTATGTTCCAGTTACTTGAATAGATATTGCCTCAAAGTGAGAACTCCCTTATCTATAAAATGAAGGCACTGGATAAAATTCATGATTTTATGATTCTACTACATTCTATGAGGTATGCTTCAACTTGTGCCTAAGAGAATACATTCTATGAAGTAAGTACACTTTGATTTGTGCTTAAGAGAAGCCATATTTCACAAGTAGATATTGTCAGACTGATAATATGCTTGAATCTTTAATCCAAGAATTTAACTTCAGAATGGAAAGGCCAATTTTCTTCGATGATATCATTAGCTTGATTATAATTGAGGTCAAGATGTGATAGGTCCAAACCACTTTAATGATTCCAAAAATATGTTCTTTCCTTTGTAGTAATGGTCTCTTTGTGTAAAGTAGTTCTTTAGATAGAGGAAAAGGTGATAATAGCATTTAATCCTCCCCCCCCATTACTCAAAATGCCTGATAATTTCTATTTTGGGATCTTAACATTCAATGATGCCACAAATCAGATTATTCTAATTACTGGGGGGTACCCTTGCCCCCTAGTGTATGATGGATAGCATTGGAAATAGAGGTTGAAGGACAGATATGCAGAAGTATATGTACTATTAGGGGAAAAAGCATGGAGGAGATATTTTCTTTTATTTTCCAACTCTAATTTTGCACATAAACACCCCCTTAATTTTTAATTTTTAAGTCAAATCTACTAAACTAGATTGATGTTTCATGCTTTAGCTTGTTTCTACAATAATCACTTTTTCTTCTCAAAATCTACTAACTGAAAGCACAATGAACTCTCACCTACTTTAAATAAATAATCATCTTCTGTTATGGAATTTAGGATGATCAAAGCTACCACTGGAATAGGAATTTTTTAGACAATATCAGGCCTTGACCATGCTTCATCTGTATGGACTATTGCAATAGCCTCCTAATTGGTCTTTCCTATCTCTTCTACAATCCATTCTCCACACTGCTGCCAAAACTAAATTCAGAAGGCACTTATTAAGTACCTATTATGTTTGGGGCCTTATGCTAGGAATTGAGCTAAGATCAATGGACTAATCACATAGTATGATGATGGTAACATACTTCCCTGAGTAAGGAAGATAAACTTATCAGGGATTTCTCAGCTACATTTACTAATGAGGAAGAAAGTAATTCTAGTGAAGATATTGTGTAATGAGATTTCTACTCTAGAACATAGACATAAATTTAGTCAACTCATTGATATCTGAACTACTCTAAATCTTGCTTTCAGGCTTACTGACCATTAGTACCTAATCTGCTTAATTATAGCTTTGAGTTTCAAGGGATTTCAGTGGAAACAGAATTAAATAGTAGGATATGACAAATAAACACAGTTTTATGGCTTCCTTTGCTCCAGAGATGATGGATGATCAGAGAAACCAAACTAGGCTGGGGAGGTGGAGTGCAGAATTAAAAAAACTAACAAATAAGATCTATCCCCAGCACGAAGTGCTTTTGATGTAGGAATTTAATAGGGAACAGAGAAAAGAAAATAGACGACTTCCTAAATCACTATAACTTGGTTATTCTGATGAATGACAGCTGAAACTATAAACATACTATGAGATGATTCTCTAAGATCCCAAATGTAGACTGAAGTTTACTATGCATTGGATTGAGAGATAAATAGAAACATGGTAAATACTATATGTATTAGTCTTCAAATATTTAGCTATCTAACTCTTGAACACTTACTAGCTCGGTGACCCTGGGCAAGTCACTTAACCCTGTTTGCCTCAGTTTCCTCATCTGTAAAAGGAGCTGGAGAAGGAAATGGAAGACCACTCTAGTATCTTTGCCAAGAAAACCCCAAATCAAGTCACAAAGAGTCAGACATGACTCAACAAACAGCAGACAACATTTAGATAATCTATCATTAGAAGACATCAGATGGAAACAGAAGGGGCTTTAGTGGTCATTTAGTCTAATCTTTTCATTTTACATGTGAGGAGATCAAGGACATAGTTGGGGGTTTGGGACAGAACACTGAGTCAAGAGTCAGATTCTCTGTCTAGCCCTGGTTCTGCTTCTAATATGCCACAGAAGGTTGATCAAGTTGTTATTTCTGAGTCTCATTTCCCTCATTCTATTCCACCACAATTTATTAAGGGACTACTCAGTGCAAGGTATCCATGATATAGTGAATAAAGACCTGGGTTCAAATCCTGCCTCTCACACACTAGTGGTGTAACACTGGTCAGATCTCTTTACCTCTCAGTGCCCTGAGTAACTCTCTCAGACTATAAGGGGAAGAACAGATGATGATCTGCCTGCACAGATGAACCTTCTTCACCAGGAGTTTCCTATGCCAGTGAAATGATACATCGAGTCCAAAAAAAAGAAGGGACAGGCACTAGGTAAGTGAAAATGAAAAACGACCTATTCCCTGTGCTCAAGTAGGCGTCTTCTACAAGGAAGACTTCTTGGAGAAGGCGGCATCTCAACAGTCCTTTAGGGGGGAGAAGGATTTCAACAGATGAAGATTTGGAAGGAATGCATTCCAGGCATGGAAAAAAAAATGCATGTATAAATGAATGGAGGTGGGAAAGAGGAGAATAAGAATGAGGAATAGTGTAATTAGGGGATACCTGAGAGCATGTGAAAGGCAGTGTGGCGTGCAGAGCTGATCTCAGAGTGAGAAAGATCCTCCTTCAAACCCTGCTTCTGGAAGATACTGGCTATGTGACCTCTGACTGTCAGGGAACTTTCTAAAATCATATGGGGCTGATCTTCACTGGTTGAGAGGGTTTCCTCATCCAGCAGGTCCCAAACAAATGAAATAAGAGGTCCTGTCTTCTCTCCATCCTGAAATTTCAATAATAAGGTAATTTTAGGTTTTCTAGCAGAGGAACTTCAACGATGGGCCTGGTGGTTATTCTGCCCCACAAACAGCAAAGAAGTTTTGAATGTTCTTTAAGGGGGAGTGCCATGGTCAGATCTCTACATCAGAAAGCAGATTTTTGTCAGCCATGGGAAGTAGCCTAATATGTTCCAGGCAATTCATTCAGTACTTTGCATATTATCTCATTTGATGTGCTCACAAGAACTCTGAGAGGCAGGGTCTTTTATAAGCCCCATTTTACAGGGGAAAAAACTGAAGCAGGCAGAGGTTAAGTGACTTGCTTGGGATCACACAAGTATATGTTCCTGAAGCTGGGTTTGAATTTAGGTATTCCTGAGTCCAGCCCCAGTGCTCTGTTCATTGTATCACCCAAGTGCTTAATAAATGGTAGTTGACTGATGGACAGACTGGATGTAGATTCCCTATGGTAGTGGGTTTGACATGACCAGCTCCTTCTTCATTGGTCCTGTTACATTCCAAGGAAGGCACCCACTTCTAGGATGACTCTGTCCTGAAGAATCTCATCCATCTGCTGATCCAGACTTGGCTATGTTCTTCATGAGTGAGAGCTGTGAGAGCAGGGTCACCAGCTTCCACCTCTTTTCCTTTCTTATGAGCTGCTAAGAACATCTACAGTGATTGGACCTGGCTTGGGTCTGTGTCACACTCTTGCCCGTGGTGGGGACATGTGAGGCCTATACTAACTTGTAACATCACCTCCAGTTGGATCAGATGATTGCAAAGACCCTTCCCACTTTAAATTAAAACACATGCACACACAATTATCATTCTTTCCGGACCCACAATCTCAATAGCCAGAAGTTTGAATAGAAATTCTTAGAAAGGACTGAGATGAAAAATTTCTGGAAAATAGGTCTTATGATAAGAAAAAAAAGCACACTAGAAAAAGGTTGTTCATTTTCCATTGTTATAACCCTTTACAATTGCAACAGAAAGTTCCAAAGAAAACTATGTCACGAAAATGGTTGCTTAACTTTTCACATCTTCAAAGAACAAGATTAAGGAGCAGAAGTTTGAGAAGTTGGCTTTTTTTAACTGACATCTTCTATCTTAAGTACAAGTTTATGAATTTAACATGCTTTATCTTTTTTTTCTAACACTCAGCTGAATTAATTCTTTCAATATGGAACAACCATCAATCCTTTATTTACATAATGGCTATATTCAAATGACCAAGATAGGACTAGATGAATTTCCATAATCAGAATATTCCTTATTAACTTTGAGATACTACTTTCCTCTAAATTGAAATGACATGTTGACCAAAGTCACTGTTTAAATACATCCACTGTGCCATTCTGCAGGCAATGTTCATGAGCTACTGCAGAGAAAAAGAAATTCACCTGATGACTAACCTTCGTGTCTTTCCAAACATCTAAGTTTATTTTCAGTTGATAAATTTATTGTCCAGTTTCAGGCTCATATCTAAAAAGTCTCATTAGTTTGATAATCAATCAATCAAAAAATCAGTCAACAAACATTGGTTAATCAGCTTCTGTGAGCCTATGGAAAGCACTGGGGAGAGAAAGACAAAAGTCTTTGACCTCAAGTAACCTACACTCTAATTTGACAAAGTTTAAGCCTGTCTTGATTGAGACAATGGGCCTCATGTAGACTATTGGAGCAGGGGAATTAGTGGAAGGCTTGCAGTACCATAGACCTAAAATTAGGCAGGACCTCAACGGCTGAATAGTCTAACATTTCTATTCACTTTACAAATAGAGAAACTGAGGTCCACAAACGTTTAGTGATTTATGCCCGAGATCACACAGACAGTATGCATCACAGGTAAGATGTGAACTCAGGTCAAAGAATGCTCAAACTGATAACGTCAATGATCTTCTTATTGTAACAAAAGAAAACAAAGGAATGTCTCATAAATATTTTTTTCTAATATCTATGGACTTCTTATAAACAGTTGTAATTGTCAAAACCTATAAAATATAGATATATATATATATAAAATATAGCTAGACAAAAATTTCTGATCTAGACTGGATTCAGTCTGACTGAGTTTTAAAAATAAAATTTGTTTTGCTAGCACATGTGTCTTCTAGAAGATTTATACTTTTCTCAAAAATGTTGCATACTTAGGAACAACAAATATGAAGAATTCAGAGAAATGTGGGAAGGCTCATACAAAGTGGTCCAAAGTGAAGAAGGACCAAGAAAACACAATATATACAAAGAAAATAATAATAATAAAAAGACAGCATTTTTAATATAAAATAAACACTCAAGAAATAAACTCAGGGCTAATACAACACATAATATCAGTACTGAAGTATTAAAATTGAAGAATAAAGCATAAACTACATAAATAGAAAGTGATATGTTGTTCTTCCAGGCAAAACCATTCCATGAAGAAGAACTGATTAACTGTTTTCATGGAAATGTTTTGTGGCTGGCAGGGAAGGCTGCTTGGATTTTCATAGAATCATAGACATAGATGGAAAGACTCATTGGGTCCAACCTCTCATTCTACAGATTAGGAAACTGAGGCCCATAGTGATTAAGTGACTTGCACACTGGTAGTGAATGCCAGAGGCAGGACTTTTGTTGGGAAATATCTAGCTAAAACATAATTTATTAATCACTTTGCTTTTAAGTCACCAAAAGGTTGTACAGCAGCAAACAAAAACAATAAGAAAAGGAAAAAAAAAACATTTCAGTACTAATTTTATTACTTTGGGGTTTTTAAATTTATGGATCATGTGAATTTACCAGGAAGCCTAATGTTCTCACTTTACAAATGAGGAGCTCAAACTAGTTCAAGGTCATAGATTAGTCAGTGGTAGAATCAGGATTTGAACCGGGGTCCTCAGGCTCAACATCCAATACTCTAACATATCATACTGCTTCCTATTATTTGAATTTTATTAAAAATGCCAGTGGACAGAGATCAAGAAACGTACCAACAAGAAAGGTTTTTGTCTTCTAGAACAATAGAATGTTAGAGCGAAAAGGGAGAACAGAGTAACACTTTTCATTTTACAGACAAGTACTATGATATCTGGTTCAAGGACATGAGTTGTTGAAGGTAACAAAGCAAGTTAATGGCAAAATTGGAACCATGACTTGGGTATCACAAGTCCTGGAGAATATATGGAAATTTTTCATGGAATGTAAAGGTATGTCTATCTCGAGATACCTAAGAGACATCAATTTCTTTGAATTCAACATGATTATTTTATAGTATTTATTTTAGTCAAAGCACTCTCCTTAAATTGCTCTCTTACCTCTGCCCATTCATAGGAGCCAATGTTGCCAAATATTGTTCCTCCCCATGAGCAAAGGATGATGGTCCGATCGGGTCGCCAGCCTCTTTTCACTTTTAACATCAAGGCCTGGATAAAGGCTGTAATGATGGCAGTTCCACTGGCCCATTCCTGTCCATTGTAACCATAAGGACTGTGATGGTGGCTGCCCACAATGACATACCGGTCTGGGGAAGAAACAGTTTTACAATTAAACCTCAAGAATAAATTCGTTGGCAGTTTGTACTCTAAATTTACTGGGCAGAAGAGCAGTAATCGAGTCAATGTTTACCCCTAGTATTTTTTGTCCCTTCTCCTGCTCTGCATCGGTCAGTGTATATTCAGCTGCAGGTAGGCTAGTTCAGTGGTGGTGCCAGGATTAGGAGATAACACACTGTCCTGTGAAACATTCATTAATCAAACATACAAACATGTGGCAGTGAAAACCTTTGTGTAACATTTTCTAAAATTGTCGTGGGAGGTGGCCTATAAACAGCCTCTGTGTGTTCATAAAATATTAATTAACTGGTGCCTGATGGGTCATCTTTTTATGGAGATTTGGAAACATGGTCATTGTAATAAAAAATATCAAATAAAAATGGATTGTCTTATAAATTTCTTTCCCCTCAGGGTTAATTGGTTTTTGTAATGTGGTTTCACTTTTTCTCCCCTTCTCCTTGCTAAATGGGGAGAAGTGGACATTCAACTGCAGAATTTTAAAACCATTTTTTTCAATTCACAGCAGGGTATATTCAGCATATACCAGAGAGGTGTATCTAGGGTGGGATTTCAAATCCCACCATTAATTGATACTGTATAAGTCATTCAATACTTAAACTGATGGCTGATAGATAAATTGTAATCTGCCATGATGGAGGGGCAGTTCCCACACCAAAAAATAACAGAACTTTGATATCCTGAATTTATTTCAACCAACTCTCCAAAATTTATCTGGTACATTTATATCAAACTGATTGGATAGTTTTTCATGGCTAATGAATACACTGTTTACTTACATTTCTGACCTCAGTCCTAGAATTAGAAGGTGCAAATAAAACTACAATGTGGTGGGCTGACTTTTGCACTTATTGATTACCATTGATTCAAAGTCCAGTGCAATATTTATTTGACCAAGTGACCCTAAAGTACCCCACGGGAAAGAACTTCATAAGCTTTTGTGCTAATTCATAAGATCATAGATTTAAAGCTAGAAGAGCCCTCAGAAGCTATCCAGCCAATTCTCTTATCCTACAGCTGAAGAAATTGAGGTTCATGGAGATGAAATGACTTACCCAGGATCATACAATTAGTAAGAGGAAGAGCTGAGATTGAAACCAAGGAAATAAGACAAATCTATTTCTCTTTCCACCATACGAGGGGTTCTTAAAATTAGGTCTGTGAATTTCTATTTTTAATACTTTGATTGCTACTTCAATATAATTTCATTCCTGCATTACTTATATCCCTTTATAATCTTATACTTAAAAAAAACACTTTAAAACATTATTCTTAAGTCCCATTATCTCACTAGACCTTGATTTCTTCATCTACAGGGTGATCATTAATTATCACTAGTAATTAATCCATTAAATTGTGAGCTCCTTGAGCGCGGGCACTGTCTTTTGCCTTCTTTTGTATCCCAGGCTCTTAGCACGGTACCTGGAACATACAGGCACTTCATAAATGTTCATTGATTTGTCATTGAATAGATCACTTCTGAGGTCACTTCTGGCTCTGTAGCTATGCATTAGATGCATAGATGTTATAAAACTCTGATGCTATGATTAAGAAAATTCAGTTGACATATTTTAGATTAAGCATAATTTTCTATGAATTTCTTGGTGGGAGAGAGGGGAAAGTACTGTCATGTATGGAGACAGGCACTTATCATGTTACACTAACAAAAGGATTTTCCTTGGCCAGCTTTCTATGAGGTTCAAGTCTACAGCTATAAACCTTGGATTAGTAAATGGCATTGAAGGGTTTAATGTTTAATTTTATCTTCCAGATGTGCTCTAAATTTATGACTTAAGATTGTGCTTACTTTTGGTAAGCTATATATCAAAAAATATTGTAATATAACTTTGTGACTTGCTTTTATGTTCAAAGTCACCTCATTAGGATGTTACTAGGACACCCGGGTACAGAGACTGGTCATGGTAGTCTTCTAATGAAGGGAAAAAAATGAAGTTTTATGCCCTGCAGAGTATTGATTATAATGTTGATTTATATCAGTTTCTATTTTGATTTTTTTTAAAGATTGGACTTGAATAGAAAACAACTTTTTTTTTCTTCTCCCAAATGAGGATAATTTTCTCCTTTGCTTTTCCAATAGTAACTGACAAATACCATAAGGACAATAAATCCTCCTAATGTTTCAGCTAGAGATTCTTCTGATGGAAAATCATTTTATTGAAATGGTTCAAATTCAACAGTTAAAATTACAAGGACCATTTGTTTCTTATGTTTAAGATTGTTGATTCATTAAGGACAGTGGCTCAAGGGGTGTTCAAGCTTCTTAACTGTAAGTAAATTTCAGAAAGACCATTATTACCTCTGAGCTTAATAGATCTCCTAGAATGATATCACTGGACTGTCTAAGACTTAGAAATCTTCATTCTTCTAGATTAGGAACCTGGAGACCAACTGTATTGGTTTCAAATGAGGATAGTTACTCTTCACTGTTAATCTGAGTAAGATCCCAACCTAACCAACACAGAATAGACAACAGAAATATTCAAAGTAAGTTGTCAACTACACCATACAGAAAGCATACGAAAATAGTTATAAATGATTCTGCCATGGGGCAGTTAGGTGGTGCAGTGAATAGAGCACTGGCCCTAGAGTCAGGAGGACCTTGGTTTAGATCCTGCCTCAGACACTTAACACAAAAAAACCTAGCCGTGTGACCTTGCGCAAGTCACTTAACCCCAATTGCTCTCCAAAAAAAATAAAAAAATAATACATGATTCTGCTTCACAATGTGTTGTGAAAGAATTATTATTTACATCATTTATTATATTAATATCTGGCACTTATGCATAGAATTTTGCAAAGCAGGCAATATTAAAATATTTCAGCTTCATGTCAACCCTGTAAAATATGACTTTTTATTATATTTCTTTTGCCGTCTTGTTTTGTGTTTACTCCGTTTTACTTTTGTATTCTTAATATGTGCATTTTCAAACATTCATTTAATTTATTAAGCATCTACTATATGCAGGACTTTGTGATGGGTGTAGGAGATTACAAAGATTAAAAACGACATAGACATTATTTTCCCTGAAGAAGCATGAACTCTAGTGAACAGTTCAAATGCCAGTCAGCATGGAACTCACTGGATAGTCTTCCAAAGCTATTATTAAAACCGATGTCTTTTAAGTGTATAATGACAAGCTCATTAAAATTATCAAGGTAAAGAGCCATCATTCCACAGAACAAACAAACATAAAAAGGAAACATTAAATTTTAGTCATCTGATTCTAATCATTTTCAAGTTGGGCTATTCAATTATAGCATATGTAGGATTTACAATAATTCTATGTTGCTCTATAAAAATTTCAGTTAATCATTGCTTAGTTCTACTCACCAGGAAATGAAGATCCTTTGAGATAGCCAACAACGTTTGTAAGTGTCTTGTATTCCGTGACCATCTGAACTTTCATCGTGACGATTCTGACTTCTATAAAGGAAGATGCATCAAAAGGGTAATTTCAATATAATTTTCCTACCTTTGCTTCAATTTGCTCCATTTAAATGTTCTTCTTTACTCAAAACATGAATGAGTAATAATATCTAATTTAACAAAGTTCAGCAAGGAACGTGGTATGTCACATAATTAATTTTTCAGGTAACTTTAACCACTTATTTTAACATCATTTTCTTAAACACACACACACACACACACACACACACACACACATATATATATATATATATATATATATTTGTGTCACATTAAAAATTAGAGAACTCAAGTCAAACACAATGCACGATGATTCATCAGTCTAGGTTCCAGATGGCTAATGTTAGAATATACTTCCTTCCTTTCAGTAGAGAGGTGATTGGTCACTTTTGTAGACCATTATTAGACTATTATCAGTCATCATTGCTCTTTCAGAGTTTTATTTAACTATTGTTTGTTGTGATTGTTTGTATTTAGGAGAGACCAGTGGGAAGAAGAGAAAAGAGTGATCTCTAGAAACGGAGTATGATGTAAAAAACAACATATATTAATAAAGTATATTATATTTTTCTGTTATTTAAAATGGAACTCACTAAATCTAGTAATAAGCAGTGAGTTTTAGCAGGCAGAGATCCTGCTTCAGAGTCAGGAAGGGCTGTGTTAAATTCCCAACTCTGACAGATATTGTCTGTGTGACCTCAGGCCAAAGCCTTCACCTCTCAGGGATTAGACACCTCATACCTCCTTTTTTCTACCTTTTCTATGTCCTGTCTCCCTCATCCCAAGGCTAGCAGCAGTCACTTGTTGTTATTACCAAAAGTACTTCCTTGTCTGACAAACCAATTTGTGGCATCTAATCTGACACAGACTGAGAAATAAGATAAAGGTGCTCAACAAATTGTATATAAAAACGGAAAAACAAAAAGAATAGATGGGCTCTAAATGAGGGTCTGAGTGGCTCTTCTGTGAGTGTCCTCTCTGGGTAACATGAACAAGCTTTAGTTTAGGGCCTTTGATATATCTTAGTTGCTCAGAAATCTCTCCCTCTCTGATTTATATTGTATTTTAGTAGCTTTTTTCTCTTCACTTTAGGGAGACCCTAGATAAAAGGAAAAAAAAACCAGGAAACTTTCTAAAGCAGCTTAAAATACTAAAATTATATTTATATGCATGGTGTATTCATTCAAGGTATTATCTCCCAAACCTATATTTGTCAAATATTATACAGTCTTAAGAGTAGAAAGATTTAATGACAGTTTTGGATGTGAAACATGATTTCAAGCCTCCAAAATCCATTCTTTTTCAGAGAACTATTGTGTTTGTGTGGGCTGAGGGGGTTTCAAAGTCAAAAGGTAGGAAATCAGGTGTCAATTTCTGCTCCCTTAGTTCAGCCACAGAGGGAAAAAAAAAGGCTGGCATTATACAGTGCAGCAGCCAATCTGGTTTTGTTTCTGATTCTGATCCTTATATGTTAGTTCACACCATGTCTTTGGAATTCCTCCTTTCTCCAGATGCTCTGTTCCTCCTCGAATCAGACTTGGGTTAATAGAAAGTCACTTTAGTGTTTGAGAAGAAAGAGGACCAGCTATCAGAACAGATCGAGAGCTGGGTCATGGATGGAATCTATTTGCATGGCCAGCTCCGTCCTAAGCTCTGAAAGCAACAAGGGAGCACAAAGGAAAAATTAAATTGAAATATGAGAGTTCAAAGAATGTGGCTTTTTTGTAACCAAGTACGAGTCACAGAACTCCAGAGCCTGTGAAGAATGAAAACCACTCAGAAGGGAATGTGGGGGAGGGCAATGGATGTGCGCAAGCAATGAAGAACACAAAAGAGAACCAGGGTAAGAAGTATAATCAAAGAAACAGAAGAATGAAGAAAAAATGGGTTGGTGTGTGTTCCACTGGTATCCTAATGATGCCAAGAGAAAGCAAGAAAGCCCACCTCCTGAAAGATAAGAATTTACTTCTAACAGAGAAAGAGTTAAGAAAAAAATTATTCAGGAAGGGATTACAAGACCCAATATATACTCCTTGACAGGCAACTATGTGGGCAGTGGGTAGAGTTCTGGGCCTAGAATCAGAAAGACCTGAGTTCAAATCCAGCCTCAGATACTTACTAGCTGTGTGATCCTAGACAAGTCACCTAACCTCAATTTCCTCAACTGAGGATGATAATGGAACCTAAATCCCAGAGGTATTGTGAGTATTAAATGAGATAATATTTCTAAAGCAACTAGGACAACACCTGGTACAAAGTAGACTCTTAATAGATACTTGTTCCCTTCTGCCACTTTCCCCTCTATTTGGCATATAAAATTTATCATAACCTGGTTCCTTCATACCTTTCCAATCTTATCTTACAGAAGCTCTTCTTGTAATTTCTGTTTTTATTTTCTGAAGTTCAGGATGCTGAGTTTTCCCCCTGAATTAAGTGAAATATATGTGTGTGTGTCTGTGTCTACATGTATATAAACACACATATATATACATACATATATATGTTTAATTAAAGATTGTTGACCCCTTTAAAGTTGCTTTTCTTTAGTAAAGCAGATCAAAGAACCTATGCTAGCAGCCATCTGGGGTTTGCTAGGGTGTTTCCTGTTACAGCCTTGAAAACACCACACCCCAACTCCCTACCTCTTATAATTCCTTAGTTTTCTCCAAAACTCAAATTAAATATTTCCATCTACACAGAGCCCTTCCTGAACCCCTCAAAGATGCTAAAACCTTGGTGTATACTCTGCAAAACTATGTTGTATTCATTTTGTATATATTCTGAATATACATACATATGTTTATATCTATAAACATACACATACACATGTGTATATACATATGGAAATGTTATGTCCTATATTAGAAGAGAGGGGAGTCATCAGCTCATATTCTTCTGGCAATATGGGGATCAACTGGGTCTTACTATTGCTGCCTAGGGTTCACCAGTCTTTGACATTGGTCCTTCTGTCATGCTTTTTGGACCCCTGCGCATTGCCATCTGACTTGTGGTTGTACCCTAAGCACTCCTGGTCTTTCTCATTGGACTTGTGTACAAAAGTAGTAATAAACCGCAGGCCTTTCCATCTGCCCTGTCACTGAACCCTTGAATACATGTCTCTCCCCAATAACAACACAAGATCTCAGCCGGCCTTGCTTTTATTTTTTAACATTGTACCCCCATGCTAGCACAGTGTTTGACACATAGCAAATACTTAAAATATGCTTTTTCATTCAATTCCATTCCATTCCACTAATAAATATTTGATGAATTGGAAAAACAAACAGAACACAACTGAAGTCACTGATCCTTGCCTCCTACCCTTCGAGCGGTCTGTGGATTGAGATCTATTAACAATAACGGGCATTTATAGTGCACCTTAAAGTTTGCAAAGCACTCTCTATGTATTGCCTCATTTGGATCTCCCAATCAGGTCAGGGATACAGGTACAACAGCTTCTATCGTTTCTATTTTAGAGATGAGGAAATGATGAATTAGGGAGCTAGCTGGTCTCATTCATTCAGGTAGTTAATTAATAGCAGATCCAGGATTCAAATTCATGCCTTCAAATTCTATTTGACTTCTTGGAACTTCTCAAAATCAAACTAGAATTCAACTGAACAAGTTCAATCGAGTTGCTTGATCAATTTTGACCTCCTAAGCGCAGGGTGATATCAAATAACAGAAATGTATTTGGAAGTGACAGCCCTTTGTATCTGATGAGTTCCAACAGAAGTACAAGGCTTCCATTTAAAATGTCTCAAATGAAGGTTTTCACTTGCAAGTGACAAATACTCAGAGGTTTCTTCAATCAGGTACACAAAAAAGTAAAACTTAATTTCTTTTAAAGAAGGGTGACAACTCAAATGCCATCCCTCTAAGAGAACAGCTCATCTGTCCCAAGAACTCTCTCTATTCTTGATCTTTCCAAAAGCCATGAAAAGAAATGTTTCATGAGCTATGTTCTGCAGCTGCTGTTTCTGAAGTATGACAACAGCAAATGTTTAAGGGAGGAAATCTCATTTAACTGAAGACATTGCCTTTAAGAGAAATACCCCAGGCTCCTTAATGCAGTGCACTATATTGTGTTGATAGTTTTAACACTTCCTTGCATGTATCTTTAAATGGGAAAGAATGAAAAGTTCTCAAATTCAGCCACAGAGAAATAAGCGAGAGCAATTAATAACACAATATTATGAAGATAAATACATTAAGATATTACGAAATGAAAATGCTTCTAAAGGGTAATTTAAAGTCTGTGTTGAACACTACATTTCCGACTCCTAAATAATTCACTGGGGAATTTTGTAGTGAAGAAAATAATGCATTTCTATTTTTTTCTCTCTTATGACAATAAACACAGAATACTGTAAAGATATTCTCATTTGAGCTTCCCAACTATGTGAAGCAGGTACTATATACATTGTCCCCACTGTACATGTGAGAAAACTAAGGCTTGGTGAGTTGGTCATGGTCATAAAGCTAATAGAGGTTCAAGGTAGGAAGTGAGACCAGATTCTATTGGCTGCAATAAGGCCGATTAAAAGCTAACATTGATATAGTGCTTTAAAGTTAACAAATTGCTTCATATTCATCTATGAGCCTCACAGAAGCCCTATATTATAAATACATGCTATTATTGTTTATAATTTTCATATGAGGAAACTGAGACTTGGAGATGCTTCATGACTTTGTTCTGTTCACAGTTGATGAAGCTTAGGACCACATTTCAACCCAGGTTCTCTTTGCTCGGACAGACTCTTTCCTCTGTCTCTCTAATTACTTTTAGTAATGACACTGAACTTCCTCAGAGATAGGAGGAACATTTTTAAAAAGAAAAAGAAAAAAAAACCAAACCACCACCACCCACAAAAACAACAACCCCTCCTCAGGAACAATTTAAAAACGAGTTGTCAAAGGGAAGTTACCTTCCAGAGCTACCCCATGTCCATGAGAAACAGATAGGAGAGGAGAGGAGAGAGAGAGACAGAGAGAGAGAGAGAGAGAGACAGAGAGACAGACAGAGAGAGAGAAAGAGAGAGAGAGAGAGAGAGAGAGAGAGAGAGAGAGAGAGAGAGAGAGAGAGAGAGAGAGAGAGAGAGAGAGAGAGAGAGAGAGAGAGAGAGAGAGAGAGAGAGACAGAGAGAGAGAGAGACAGAGAGAGAGACAGAGAGAGAGACAGAGACAGAGAGAGAGACAGAGAGAGAGACAGAGAGAGACAGAGAGAGAGAGACAGAGAGAGAGACAGAGAGAGAGACAGAGAGACAGAGAGAGACAGAGAGACAGAGAGAGAGAGACAGAGAGAGAGACAGAGAGACAGAGACAGAGAGACAGAGACAGAGAGAGATAGAGACAGAGAGAGACAGAGACAAAGGAAGAGGAAGAGGAAGAAAAGAGAAGAGAGAAAGGTAGGGGTGAGGAGGAAGAAATGTTATAAATACCTTGAGGAGAGAAGAGAAAGTTTAGAATAGCCACTGTGAAGAGTATGATAGCCATTCATAGGAGAACACAAGCATTATTGTACAGAGGGAGGGACCAGTTAAAATTACAAAAGATAAATTTGTCATGAAACCTAGATATGACTGTGTGAATTCCATCAGTGGAGTTCAACAGCCTACAAACAGAAGAGGAAAATGTAGATGGTTTAGGTTAACCCAGGTTTGGGTTTTATAAAGGCATGGGCAGCATAAGACAAGGAGGGAAGAGACTCGAGAGGAGAATACCATGTCAGGCTAAGCTGGTTAATTATAGGGCCCAATGTGTATTAAGAGGAAGATGAGGTCTGAGTAAGAGTGATTGCCTGAGAAGACACGGAAGGACTGAATGTGCCGAGGTTGAGGATTAGGATGGAGACTAAGTTTAGAGGAGTAAAACATAAGGAGGGGTGAAAGGAATGGAGTTTCTATTGGGATAAAGTATTTCATAATTACAAATTGTGGAGAGGAACATGTGAAGATGTTTCCAAATTGTGTTTATTTTTTTTCATATTTCAAGACCACTTCAATCTGTCTTAAAGTTCAATGGATTGTCTAGGTGTAGAATGTTGAGTCTCATCATTTATCAAAAAAAGTCCCAATCCTCTTCTGCACTGACATTTCTGGTTAATGGCAATTTAAATATTTCCTGAAATGTTTCTTTTCTATTAGTTTTGTGCTCATCACTCCCTGTCAATTTATGTGTAGTCATTTATCCATCTGATGTTCCAAAAGCTGAGCCCAAGTAATGCCAAAAGATGCAGATTTTTTTTAAAGCAGTGGCAATAGACCAACGAGGCTGACAGAACTGTAAGTCAGAGTGCCTTCAAATAGGTCAGGGATATAATTTATTCTTGCGTTACATAGCTGAAAATTTAATTCTTGCTTAAGAGTTTATTGAAGTGTGAATAGAAAGAAAACAAAGAAGCTACATCTGGATATCCTTTTAGGTAAGATATACATAAAATGACTTTACAATAACTGGTCATAGATGATGAAAAAACACCAGGAGGTTTCAGCAATAGAAAACCTGACCTCTCCCTCATGAGGAACTGATCATTTGCATTCAGAACTTTCATTTCATCCATTTCTAATTTCTACACCCAGGTAGTCATTGCTGGATTAAAAATGGCCAGTCTTTTTATCATTTTATCATTTTTATCACACACACACATCTTAATTGAACTTCATAGACATAGATTGCTAACAAATTGATCAACTGAGAAAACTGGAGAATACTGAGGATGTATATACTCAGGCAAATAGAGTTCACATACAGGAAACTGACTCAATCCAGACGCTTTATTCCTGCCCTTTCCACCACTAACATTCCCTCCTTCCTTTCTCTTTTTCCTAATTCTGTCTTAACTATCCAGATCGTTGTTGCCCGTCCCCTGCTTTCTTTAGGTCTAGTCAGCTTCATAAAGGTCTTTGTTTTTTGTTTCCTGTAGGGAAATGGTATAAGTATCCATTAAGTTCCTAGTATCTGCCAGGTCTCATTTGATCTTCATAACAACTCTGTGAAAGTAGGTGCTATTATTATAGCCAATTTATCATTTAGGAAACTGAGGCAGACAAAGGTTAGGGCCACATAGCAGCTAAATATCTAAGGACAAACAACTCACATTTTCATGACTTCAGGCTCACCGAGTAATCCACTGTGCCACCCAGATTTAGATAACTCTGATTCAGAATACAAAGCTGTAAACGAGTAGGATGGACACTGGCATACACAGGATGGATGCTAGCACGGGTTCTTAGAGCTTCTTTACCAGGAAAGAGAGCTGTTTGAGGGGTCAACAATCTTTTTTAATTACATTCATTAATTCAGGGGAAAAATCAGCACCCTAACCTTCAGAGAAAATCCAAACAAAGAAAATAGAGAAAATATAAGCAGAGAAATAAAAACCAACAGACAGGACTTCTGTCTGAGAAATTACCACAGATCAACAAAGAGATCCAACTGTCAGACCAAGGCAATACCTACATAGTTACCAAAGAGAGAAGTACCAACATCTGGGTTTTTCAAAGCTGGGGTGGGGTGGGGGGCTCCATAATGGCTACCCAGGGTTTCATCTGGTCAAATCACTAGAACACTCTTCCTATAAGTGAGCCCCAAAACAAAATGCTAACCTCAGAATATATATAGCCTTTTTACAGCCAGAGGGTATCACAACCCTCATGACCTAATTATAAATTAGCAAAAGGTGTGAAAGCCTTCCTATAAGCAAGCCTCCCCTAAGCAAGCTTCTCTTAATGGGCTCTACCTGAGGCCTATTAATGGCTGGGGAAGATCTTAAATCCCATTAACATTACAGGCAGTCCATTTATTTGCACAGGCTTTCTGGATTCCCAGAGTGGACAGCAGCACAGAAAATTGTATCCCACTAGTTAAAGATGACAATTTCATCTACATTTTGTAGTGAAAGTTTTATTTTGAAGTATAATTCATAAATTAGTTTTTAAATCAAATTTTATTGTACTTTTAATGTAGTAGAATGTAAAATTATGTAAAACATAATTATATACAAACATCAAAATACACCAAGAAAAAACACTAGCTTTGACTTGAATATTTGTAAGCTTATGAGTAAACCATTTTTCTATGATTCTTCTCCAAGTTTGTATATGTATGTATACACACACATACATATAATACACAGAGGTATATATGCGTAAATATGCCTATGTTAGTATATGTGTGTGTGTGTAGTTCTTGCTGCTCAGTCATTCAGTCACATACAACTCTTTGGGACTCCATGGACCTTACATGCCAGGCCCCTTCTGTCTTCCCCTTTCTCCCAAAGTCTGTCCAAGCTCATGTTCATACCCATCTCATCTTCTGACATCTTCTTCACCTTTTGACTTCAGTCCTGCCCATCAGGGCCTTTTCAATGAGTCATATCTTTTCATTATGTGACCAAAGTATTTAACTTTCACCTTTAGTATTTGTCCTTCCAATGAATAATCTGAAAAAATAATTGGTTAAGCACTGACTGATTTGATCTACTTGCTGTCTGAGAAGCTTTCAAAAGTCTTCTCCAGCACTGTAATTAGAAAGTGTCAATTTTTCAGTGCTTAGCTTTGCTTATAGTCCAACTCTCAAAGTCATATGTTACTACTGGAAAAAATATAGCTGTGACCATACAGACCTTTGTTGGCAAGATATGTGTGTATGTATGTATGTGTGTGTGTATACTCACACATAGATATCTTGATTTATTTATATATTATATTTAGAAAAAACTTTAAATTCATTCACCAAGAAAACCCCAAATTATAAAATGAATCACCTCTAAAATTTTTTTAAATGTTTCTAAAAGATTGTATGATTGGTGAATTTTAAATTATCTTAAAATTTTTTTAAATTGTTTTAGTCATGTTGAACTCTTTGTGACCCTGTTTGGGATTTTCTTGGCAAAGATTCTTTTTTCTTCTACTCATTATACAGATAAGGAAACTAAGGCAAACAGGGTTAAGTGACTTGCTGTGTGTCACACAGTTAGTAAGCATCTGAGCCTGAATTTGAACTCGACTCTTCCTGACCCCAGGCCTGGCAGTCTATCTAATGTGCCTATCTAGTTGCCCTGCCTTCGATTTAATGACACAAATCACTAACTCAGTTATTGAAAGCACAGAGTGAAAGCATTTTCGAGCTGGAAAGGACCTCCTTCTGAGGATACCATACAGGAAATCAGTCTTCACTGTAACATATCCACTAAGTGGTCAGTCATAGTCTCCTTAAAGATTTCTAAGGACAAGAAGCCCCTAGTACTGAAGATCACTTACTCCACTTTTGTACAGTTCACATTGTTGGCTATCCCACCTATCTCCTTATACCTTTTGTTCTCACCACAGTAGGAACCTTACATAACTCTTCTTTGGTCTGCTTAACACCCCTGTGACTGCCCATACAAACTTTTCTCCCTGACCACCAACACCTTATAACTGTTGACTACCCCTATAAGATCATGAACTCCTTGAGGATAGGGACTTGGGATTTGTATTTTCAATAACATCCTGACATACAGTAGGTACTTTTAAATTTTTTTTAATTAAATGTTTTTGTTAATTAATTCGAGGCCCTGGAACATTATGGTCACCCTTCTCTGAACTGTGTCGCCCTCCTCATAATGTAGGTCTGAAAACTGAAGACAATCCTTTAGAAGTGATCCCGTTAGAACCAGTGGAATTGTCATGTCACTATTCCTAGGTCCATGGTATAGTAGGACTCACTTCCAGGATACTGATGTAGAGCCCATAGGAACCTTTGAGGTCATTGGGTCCATCGCTCTCATTATAAGGATGAGGAAACTGTTGCCAAAACATAACTTGGCCCAAGTCTTCCAGCTGGTAACTTGTAGAAGCAAGATTTGAAATCAACTTCCCTGTGGCTACGATTCTTTCTATTGTCCCACCAGATATTCCCCACCCAGATGAAACGACTAAGCCACAAGAGCCTTAAAGACAAAAGTTTCTGACTTTGCATGAGATGGATTATTGTACATCCTTGAAAATACCAGTAGGAAAAGAGAAACAGCTCTCTACTTGGAGAATATTCAGGGTGAAAACTGCCAATATATTTTAACAAACAGAGCTTGGGGTCACTCTGTCTCCTCAGTAGAGAGTCAGACCAGCATGCAAAAACAATGGAGAAATGGTCTTTCATCCCACTATACTCCCAAGGTCTCCCCCATCCCCACTCGGCCTTAGCCTTACAGACGATTTGTGTTTTTGTGCTTTGCTCAAATCAATCATGAGTTTGTGAGGGAATAATCTGTATGACTTTGCAAGGTCTGAGCATGAGCAGGGAGCTATCCCAAATCCATCCCTGTCTCACAGGCCTCCTCTAAGCACTCTCTTTAATGCCTTCCTTGTCTTCCAGAGAGCACAGGGTTCAGATACAACACGTGAGTAGAAGTGCCCCCGAGGTTTGGACAGAAAAACATGCTTCATTTTACAACAAACAGAAGTAAACATAACAATATGTGGTGTGTGTGTGTGTGTGTGTGTGTGTGTGTGTGCATTTCAAAGTTGCTTTTTAGAACTCAAATGCTGATGCTTGAGGCAGAAACAAGCCCAGAGCTGTGGCTTTGATACTATTACAGGAAGCGGGGCTGCTTCGCTTCTAGGCTTCCTCAGCCAACAAGGCCTGACAAAGTGCACTGCGGCTCAAGCAGCATCTCCTGGGTGATGATGCAGAAAAGACAGAGGGATTTTTTAGTCAATTGAAGGAATTAGGCTTTAATGCTGTCTACTAAAAGACTCCATGCCTCAGCTCCCTAACTCCCTACTACCCACTGATTCCTGAAAGAAGAGGGGCCACTAAAGCTAGAATCTGGACCCATGAAACCAAGAGATTTCTATAAATGCTTCCATGCTGGTTAATCTGCAGAGCTGGGGGGTTGGGGGCAGCTCCTGGCCCCCAGAGCTGGGCTGCCTTGTCAGCTGGGGCAGATATCAGGTGTTTGTCCACACCATTTCCCCAGATGTGTCCTTTATAGAATAACAGAACAGGGCTGAAGGATCACCTCAGTCAATCAGGGACTGATATTAAGTAACTACTGGGGCCAATTATTGTGCTAGATTCTGGGGATACCAACACAAAGAAGAAAAAAAATTCCTTCCAGGAACTTACATTCTATAGGGAGAGACAGTATGTATCTACATATAAATGCATGTAATCAAGTGAATATTCTATATGCATAGATATACATATGAATATGGTAGCTAGATAGTGCAGTGGTTAGAGTGCCAAGAATCAGGAAGACTCATGTTCCTGGGTTCAAATCTGGCCTCAAACACCTACCTACTAGCTGTGTGACCCTGGGTAAGTCATTTAACCCTGTTTGCCTCAGTTTCCTCAACTGTAAAATGAGCTGGAGAAGGAAATGACACACTCTATGATCAATGTCAAGAAAACTCCAAATAGGGTCAGGAAGGGTCAGACAGGACTCAACAACAACCACATATACATATACACATGCATATCTACCCAAGCATACACACACACACACACAACACGCCATATGTGTATATATACATGTATGTGTAAATATTCAAGTGTGTGCACCTGCACAATACACATGTGTATACATATTCACATACACATCAGAGTTGATGAAATCACCAAAAGCAAAGGGTAGGAAGAGAAGACGGTCCAAGAGACCCAGGGAATAGCCACTGCCAGGAGAATGATACGGAGGGCAGATTTAGAAATAGCATGGACCTTGACTGTTAGTGAGCAGTCCTCATAGGATCATAAGTCTGAAGCTACAAGAGGCCTTGGGATCTTCTGCTCTAACCCTTGTATTTATATAGACGACTGGTCTGATGCCTACACATGCTGAGACTTGTCCAGGGTCATACAAAGGGTACTCACCAGAGGCAAGGTTTGAACCTAGGTCTTCTGACTCTAGAGTCAGGGATGGAAAGTGACCTGTCCAGAATCATTAGCTAGTGAACAATAGAAAACAGGCTCCAGATTCCATTTCTCTGACTTCCCCTTCAGACCACTTTTCAGCCTAAAGGACTCTCCTTCCTAGGTCGGCCTAGCTTTAGAAAAGAGGTCTTGAGCTCCCTGACCCTCAGGATGCTGATATCTCTCAGCAGGGGTGGCTTACCATCACGTGGGGGCTGCAGGGGCCTGCACGTATCAGTTTGCTCTCTCTCCAAGGGCAAAGCAAAAAGTTTGGCAGCAAGAGCCGTAGAGATGGGCTGCACCAGCAAACGTGTGAGGTCCGACCGGCTTTCTCTGGAACTTCCATCTGTATTTGGAAAGATAGGAGGGGATGCTTAGGAAGGGAAAATACAAAAAGTTCCAGAAAGGTCCTGCACAGGAAATCATTGTCCCAAGGCTACTGAGCATGGATCAGCCATGACATGAGACTCTTCTCTCAAACCATCAGGCTAGAGAAAGGGGGCAGCAGCTCCTCATCTCTAACTCAATTTCCTGGTCTTTTGGGTCCTACCAACATTACAAAGCTTGGAGACATTGGGGGCAGGGTTTGACTTCAAAAGGATCCATGTGCTGGGAAATACAAAGAAAAAATCAGGAATATTTCTGGTCCAGAGGAAAAAGAAGGCCAAAATATGTTTTTGGAAGAAAGGATTTTGTGGTAGGATTCTGCATGTATCCTGAGTCAAAAGAAGAGATTTTATATATACATATATATATATTTACACACATGTGATTCATATATGTCTATATGTGTACAAATATATGTATGCAATGCACATATCCCACTTCTCTCCTATATTTATAATATACATGTGTATGTATACATACATACATACATACATACATACATACATGTGTGTGTTCAGAAATGTAGCATCAAGCAGCCCATTGCTTCTTCCGGTATAGGAGAATATTTCCCCAGCACTCCTATTGGGGGGTAAACATTACTAAAATTTTTGAGCAATTAAATTTCACAGTTATAAGGGGTGAGGTGTTTCGCATGACTATGATCTAGGCAGCAGAAGACTGGCTATATACAAATGAGAAAAGAAATTATAAAAGTGTTCTCCAGGGCGGCCAGGTGGTACAGTGAGTAAGAGCCCCAGCCCCAGAGTTGGGATGACCTGGGATCGAATCTGGGCTCTGATACTTAGCACCACACCCAGAAATAACTGGCTGTGTAACCTTGAGCAAGTTAATTAACCCCAATTGCTAAAAAAAAAAGTGTTCTCCTAAATTATCACCTGTAAACTACAAGGCAGGAGAAAATTCTAAGTGTCTAGATTTTAAAGTTTGCTGAAGAAAAAAAAAAAAACAGCCCTCTCTAAGAAATAGGAAGAGTCACTTCAAAGAAAGAAGAATTCTACCTATTTTTTTTCTGAGTTGGGGTGAGAAGTATTTGTACCATAACCTTTAATAGATCCATACTTTGTAGAAGAATAAAAGTAGCTCGATTCAATAAGCATTTATTTATTAAGCTCTTATTAAAATATTTCAATGTAACAGAGTAACACATTTCAATTTAATTCAATTTAATAAGTACTTACTGTGCATCAGACACTAGAAATACAAAAGCTAAAAATAAAATAAAATAAAATAAGCCTGATCCCAAGAAGCTTAAATTATATAGATTTTTACAGGCCTTTCTCTGCAGCGATTCCAGAAGGAAGGTAGCACAATCATGAATGCTGATTTCTGTGATAAAGGAATTAGTTCTCAGAGAGCTTAGGTGATTAAAACTCTTCCACTTTTAGTACTTGTTTAACCTTGGGAAAGTGATTTAATCTCCCTAGGCCTCAGTTTTTTCATTTGTAAAATGTGGGCATTTTAGATTAGATGGTGTCTGAGGTCCAGCTTTATAAGGTATATGGTCCTATCATCTTGGATTTTTTACACAAATTCAAACAACCATTATGCATGAGAACCAAGGCTGAAATCCAGATTTTCACCTATTCTAAGAGGGGAGACTGGTCCCTCGGTCTCCTTGCAACTCTGGAGAGATTTTCTTTTCTCTCTTGGATCAACATTTCAAACTTCTGACAACTAGATTTTGTCATGTGTATTAACCAAAAATGAGAGTATAAACCATATGAGAATCAAATGCCAGTGATGTGAGATACAAAAAATCAAAAATTATATAATACATATCCAGAGTCTATTATGGCTGGTCATGATGCTTTAGAATGCCCTTGCTACATAGGAGGTTGAAGCTGATGGATCATTTGAGCTCAAGAGCCCTAAGCTGAAGTGAATAAAACCAATCAGATATCAATACTAAATCCAAGCCCAATATGGTGTGCCTCTGGGAGCAGGGGGCCATCTGGCTGCCTAAGGAGGGAAGAAGAGGTCCAAGTCATAAATAGAAGAGTTCAAAGCTGCCATGCCAATCGTTAATGGATCAGTTCTGTGAGTGGCCACTGCTCTGCCAACCTAGGTGAGAGAGAAAGACCCAGCCTCAAAAAAAGCCCTTGGAATAGGTGTTTAGTAAATGCTTATGAATCGCTATAATTTGTAGTTTCATTAAGGTTGAAACTTCTGGCTAAAATTACTTTAAAACTCAGTCCTGAAATTTCTACCTAGATAATGCTCTGAATCATTATGCAACTTTAATTTTCTATGAAATGATGCAGGACAATATCAATTGAAAAAAGGTCAAGTATATTTACCTGTTTGATATATACATATATACACATGCACACACCTATGTATGCATATGTATATTATATATGCACACACACACATATATATATACATATATTTGTGTATTTGACCATTTTTTCCACAATATATGCATATTGCTTTAGTTGATTTCTTCCTACATCAGAAAGATACCAGTGGAGAATGGAAGCAGTCCATTGATTATCCCTCACATATAATGCTCACTCATCAGCAGCACCTCTTAGGCCCTGTTAACACTTCTCAAAGTGTTACTAATACTCATTTTGCTTTAAAATAATATATTTTGAACTAGATCAAATACAAACTTCAATAAATAAAAATGATCTTTTAGATCAATTTCTCTGTTGATAAAAGACCATTAAATGTACTCCCTTGATGCTCTAGAATGTCCTGCTAATGATGTGAAATAATAAATTTTCAAAAGTTAAATATGGTGATCTCTACCCTCTAATTGTACATACCCACAGCTTTGACTTTCCCCGGCATTACTAATAGACTAGCATTAGTTTTGAAATATCTGAAGTGAGTGGCTCATTAATTTTTCACCTTAAGCTTAATGGAAATTTGACAAACAGTTCACTGCTGAGAACAGACACTAAAAGCAGGACTTTACAGAACACTAAGATTAAATTATAGCAAAAAGTAAGGGGAAAAGCACATTTTATTAAATAAGATTAGCTCAGGGAAAAATTCCATTGCCTTCCATTATATGGAGCTTGTATATAAAATCTTAACACACTTCCACTATTTTTATTCACTTATATTTTCAAGCATCTCGATGAACTACCAGCCCCAGTTTTAAGCATGGGAAAAATAAGACAAAGGCATAGATTAAAGGATTTTCTTGTGTGAAATTCAGATAACCATAGAGCTCAAATTTCAGTCTTTTTTTCAGTTATATCTGATCACAAAGGTGACCTCATTTGGGGTTTTCTTGGCAAAGATACTGAAGTGGTTTGCCATTTCCTTTTCCAGATTATTTTACAGATGAGGAAACTGAGGCAAACAGAGTGAAGTGACTTATCCAGGGTCACACAGCTAATGAGTGTCTGAGGTTGTATTTGAACTCAGGAAGATGAGTCTTCCTGACTCCAGGCATTTTATTCTATCCACTGTATTAACAAACTACATATAGAGCTCAGACACCAATGATTTTTAAAACAAACAAACTTTGGTGATAGTAATAACTTTAGAAAAAAGTAACATACAGTATAGTACAATCTGCTAATATACTTCTACTTTAAATTGATAAGTAATGCTCACTGATTTAAAGAGAACTTCTTAACAACTGGAACTAGACAATTTTTACATATCCTGCTTTTGATGTAGTATGTGAACAAATGGATGATAGAGTCTTTCCAAAAGGGACATACGCTCAATTCTCAGGAGGATTGTAAATGAGTTTCTTGTACAGGGACAGTTTGGACTACTCAGCCTCTGAAGTCTTTTTCATTTCTTGATATTCTGTAATTCTGTAACCCTCAGGCACTCCAATTTCCTTTGATGACTTCTGCACGGATCTGTGCCTAAAATATGGGTTGGAGAGGGTCACAAAAAGTAGACTTTGGCCAATTAATAGAGTAGGAACACAAGATCAGGTTAAAGGAAGCCTGGATCTGGAGAAGTGATCAGTGATGGTCCAGGAGAAGGCTGAAGTCTAAAGCAGATTAGTAATACTAGAGGGCAGAGTTGGGTGGAAACCAAGTAGGAAGTTAAATCCTGACTGCTACTTGCTACCTGTGCGACTCTGGTGAGTCCCATAACAAATTTTGTACTCAATTTCCTTAACTCTAAAATGGTGAGGTTTCACTAAATGATGTCACAGATCTCTTCTACCTCTAAGTTGAACTTGATAAGTAATAAGGTTTTCTTTTAAAATGTAAAAAGAAAGAAAGAGAAGATATATGAAGGAAGGTAGGAAGAAGGATGAGGAAGGAAGGAAGGAAAGAAAGAAGGAAGGGAGGGAGAAAGAAGAAAGTAAAATAAAAGGAAGAATGAGAGAAAGGAAGAAAGATGGAAAAGAAGGAAGAATGAAGGAAATGAAGGAAGAAGGGAAAGAAAGGAAGAATGAGAGAAGGAAAGGGAGGAAGAAAAGAAGGAAGAATGAAAGAAAAGGAGAAAGAAGAAAAATTGAAGTAAGAAAAAAGAAAAGAAAGAGAAAGGAGGTAGGAAAAAGGAAGGAAAGCTATAAAAGAAAAGAAGGAAAGAAAGAAGAAAACTAAAGAGGAAGGAAGGTGGGAAGGTAGGAAGGAAGGAAGGAAGGAAGGAAAGAAAGAAAGAAAGAGAGAAAGAAAGAAAGAAAGGAAGGAAGGAAGAAAGGAAGAAAAGAAGAAAGGAAGAAAGAAAGAAAGAAAAAAGGAAGGAAAAAAGGAAAGAGAAAGGAAGAAAGGAAGGAAAGAGAGAAATAAAAGGAAGAAAGGAAAGGAAGGAAGGAAAAAAGGAAAGGAAGGAAGGAAAGAAAGGAAAAAAGAAGGAAGAAAGAAGAAAATAAAAAAGGAAGGGAGGAAAGAAAGAAGGAAGAAAAAAGGAAAGAAATGAAGGAAGAAAAGAAAGAATGAAAAAGGAAGAAAGGAAGAAAGAAAAAGAATGAAGGAAGGAGAGAAGGAAAGGAAGAAAGAAATAAAGGAAGAAAAAAAGAAAGAAAGGAAGAAAGAAAGAAAGAAAGAGAAAGATGCAGCAAAGTATGCCAAAGGCCAAGAAGTCAGGGAAATTTTGATATTCAAATAGGGGAAGAGGAAGGGAATGGTACATATGTCCACTGCTTTACAAATCATCTGAATAGCAGATACATCTCTAACAAAAACAAGCATGATGTGACAGAGAGACAGTCAGTCTCAGAGTCCCAAAATCCTGGCTTCAAGTCCCACCTCTAACATGTATTGAGTGTTTGGGAAAACAGGCAAGTTAGTTAGCCTCTTGGTGCCTCAGAGAACTTGCTAAAATGCAGGGAATTTGTCATCCTACATTGTGGAGGGTTTCTATTCTGGAATTCCTTCAATGTTGAGCTCACAAGTGCAGACTAAAACAATAGCAAGTGATATGAGGTTTCACAAAATTTTAAAAATCATTTAATCCTAGACATGGAGCCTCGGCTGTTACGGATTCAATAAATATTTGCTAAAGTTAATGAAATTGAACCTCACAGAAACCTGGGAGTCCTAGCTTGGTGAACAAGCAGGGAAAAAAAGGAGGGGAAATACAAATATTTTGAAGTTCAAGGGGTATCAGTGGGGTGGAAATCTTGGGATGTGCAGATGGTATCTCATGTGCCTAGAGGAATGATTAAGGTGGATTTCATATTAAGTATATTTTATATATTTTTAATCTATGAAAAACCATAATCTGTGAAGGAAAATCGTTTACATTGTTGCCTTAGAAAGGAGTGTAGAATTTAGGGTGAAACAAAGGGTCTCAAGAGGTTACTCTGTTCTTTTTTTTGGGGGGGGAGACAATTTGGGTTAAATGACTTACCCAGGGTCACACAGCTAGTAAGTTCTTTAGTGATTTTTGTGACTTTGGGCAAGTAACTTAACAGCTCTCTGCCTCAGTTTCCCCGGATATAAAATGAAGGATTAAATGATGTCAAAAGCCCCTTGTAGCTTTAAGCCTATGATTTTTTATCAACCTCTCTCACCTTAGGGGCTTAGTAAAAGCTTGTTAATTGATTGATGGAAAGTGTCTGCTCCACACAGACCTCAACTGAAGATATTCTGTCCCTCTACGTGTCAGTTATTTTTTTTTGCTAGTTTGCTTTCGGAATAAAATAGTTACAATTATTGCAAAATAAATTCCACAGACCCCTATCATGATCCCAGTTTAATCTAAACTTTTGGTCAAGGCTATTCAAAGAGATATCATAGGTCTTCATCTTGTCCCTCACCTCTCAGGGGTAATTTTTTAATAAGTTAGATTATCAGTCTGGAGCTCATGTCTTGGAGGTGGGGGGAAAGTAATTTCTTCCTACTCACTTACAGCATCACATATTATGATTAATTCTAAATCTCTTAAGCAAGCAGATCTTGTCTTAGTGGAATTCACTTGATCCTAATGCCCATTTAATGTACTGTAAAAACTGTCAGTCATGTTTCCTTCTTCAGTCAGTGGGATAGAAAGCAGCACATTGATTGCGTTAGGCAAAAACCTCACTGACATATTCGGATGCTGCCACAACTTACAGACCCTATGCTGAGGACAAGTTAATTAAACACAGAAATAAGAAGGAAACAGAGAGCTAAAGTATCTTGTCAATTCCACTTGCTTACTTAGCTTATTATGGCCACTGGCAATAATAGCCTATGGCGTGGGAAAGGGAAAAACGATGTTAACATTTCTTTTTTTTTTTTTTTGGGGGGGGGGGGAGGCAATGCAATTGGGGTTAAGTGAGTTGCCCAAGGTTACACAGCTACTAAGTGTGTCAAGTGTGTGAGGTGGAGATTTGAACTCAGGTTCTTCTGACTCTAGGGGCCAGTGCTCTATTCATTTCACCACCTAGCTGCCTCCAACATTTCTAATAGGCAAAAAGACAAATTTCTAGACACATGAAGGGAGAGGAAAAGTTGAAGTATTTCCCTAGATGATTTAAAAAAATAGTCATTGTCAGTTGTGTCTGACCCTTTTTGTTGTTTTCTTGGCAAAGATGATAAAGTGGCTTGCCATTTCCTTTTCTAGCTCATTTTGCAGATGATGAAACTGAGGCAGTGTTAAGTGACTTGTTCAGGATCACACAGTTAGGTTATTACACAGTTATCTGAGGTCGGGTTTGAACTCAGGTCTTTCTGACTCCAGGTCTGGCACTCTATCCACTGTACTTCCCAACTAACACTGTATTTATGCCTCCTAGCTGTCTCTCTCCTCCCACCCCCACAGCCAAAAAAAAAAAAAGGATATTACTGAGAATTATTTTCCCATCTGAATAAGGAAAGTTGAGAATCAGTTTTAAACAAATCAATCAATCAGTTACTGAATGCTCTGGCTCCTTTTGCTATGACCTTCCATATAGATAAAAGCAATAAAATAGAGATAATGAGATAGATATGTAGATAGATAGAGGATAGTGGTAGAAAGGCAGGTAGGTAGATAGAGGGATGGATGGAGGGATGGATGGATGGGTGGATGGATGGATGGATGGATGGATGGATGGATGGATGGAGGGAGGG
>NW_027185759.1:36501748-36517117 GCF_028583685.1 Petaurus breviceps papuanus | reverse complement strand
GGATGGATGGATGGATGGATGGATGGATGGAGGGAGGGAGGGAGGGATGGATGGAGGGATGGATGGATGGATGGATGGATGGAAAGATAGATGATAGTGGCAGTCAGATATTAGGTGGAGTATTTAATATGTATTTTCTATGCATATTATGCTACACAAAGAGTTCAGTTTATAAATACAGGCAGTATTTAAAACAGTTCCTGCCCTAAAGAAGCTCATATTCTACTAGAGGAAGAAGAAGAAACATAAAAGCCTGGGGATGGCAACCACAATGAAGCATCATGGTTTGGAGGGGGAGGGGGAAAAGTGATGTGGACAAGTACTTCTGGACAATATAATGTGAAAGGTCACCCACGAAAACACAGGGTGATTCGAGGACCAGATATCAAAACAAGGGATGGTTAGATTTAGCACATTCACAGGACCTGTCTCTGTCTCTCTCTCTGTCTCTCCTTTCACCCCCTCGTCTCCCTCTCTGTCTCCCTCTCCCTGTCTGTGTCTCTCTCCCTCTCCCCCCCCACACTTCTCTTTCCATAAATTTAGAACATGTCTCAATGAGTCCAAAGTATCTGTAGAAGTAATCAAAGTGAATCAACAAGCATCTATTAAATACCTTGGATCTTCATGTATTACAAGAGCCTGTGTGTATGTATGTGGGTATATACAAGGTACTGGGGATTCAGAGACAAAAATAAAACTAAAACAAATACCTTTTCTCAAGGAATTTCTACATAAAAACATAGGTGTATGTCAAACAGATACAAGTAAGGCTATGGAGTTGGGGGTGGGAAGGAAGGAGACATTTCCTCAACTAGCTCTGCTCTAAGATTTCTCCATCTGGGGTGTTCATCCTTTTGATTATTCAGGTCACTCCCCCAAATCTATTTCATGTGACCTCTGTAGACAGATTTTTATTTTCTTCTTAGCATATAATTATGACATTTTCCTTAAATTATAGAATCATTGTAAAACCATTTTGTTTCTATATCAAACTACAGGTGTATTCTCACATGAACAAATATTGGAATTTTCCAGTTCCGATGGCCTCTATGTGGAATACTGGAATTTTCCTAGAAGGAGATTTTACCTTTGAACTGGTTTATTTGGCCAAAGCCAAGCTTATTGTTGAAACCAGGCCCTGAAAATAAGATCATACCTGAATTGCTAGAGAGGCACTTTAGCATAATCAATCAATAAGCAAGGTAGAGCAGAAGAGAGAGTATTAGGGGCTCGAACCTGAGTTGAAGTCTGTTGTGTGACCCTGAAAAAGTCACTTAACCTCTGTTAATCTGAATCCAGTGGAGAAGGAAATGGCAAACCTCCTCCAGTATCTTTGCCAAGAAAACCCTATGGACATGGTATGTTACGAAGGGCCATGAAGAGTCAGACACAACTGAACAACAGGTGCTAAGATTGTTTGGGGGAAAAAAGGTAAAAATGAAAAAGGCCCTTCCCCCAAGGAGTTTACTATTCTATCGAGGCAAACAACATCATCGCAAATAGAATATATAAAAATAGGTATATATATATATATATATATATATATATACACACACACACACATATATATGTATATATGTATGTATATATGTGGAATGGGGTTTGGAATCCCAAAGAACAGGATCCAAAACTCCACTATAAAATAAGATATGAACGGAATCTCTTATTATCATGGAATTAGAACTGAAGGGGAATTTCATTCAGCCCCTTCCTTTTTTACATATTAGGAAACTAAGAAGGGAAAAGTGGTGACCCCAAAGCATGTCCCAAGTACTATTTCCCCATCTATGCAATAGAATGAACACACCTGGAGTACTTAACTTGCTGGGTTGTTGAGGGCTCTAAATGGGATTAGGAAGGTACAATGCTTTATAAGCATTGTTATTTTGATCAAAGAGATGATGTTTGCTAGGTAGATCTCACTTGCAGTTCATTTTAAGATTAATGAAGCATTTAAATTGCAACCTGTAGAGGTGACCCTGTTGAAGGCTATGTCCACGACCACAAGCTCCTACAGGCTACATAAATGGTGAGAAAGGCTTCCAGTCTGGTCCTGGAAATGATGGGCTCATCTGTCTTCCAAAGACTAAGCATGTTCACTTTGGGAAGGCTCTCCACCAGAATGACAGGAATGAGGGGGTGAGTGCTGTCTGACCCCAGAAACTCATGAAAGAGGCAGTTTATATCATGAGGCCCTAAACCTATAGCTGGAAGGGTCCCCAGGGGCCATGTAGTCCAAACTCTAGAAAAGGAAACTGAGGCTCATGGAGGTTGAGGAGGCAGCTAGGTGGTACAATGGATAGATTACTGGTCCTAGAGTCAGAAAGATCTGAGTTCAAATGTGGCCTCTGACACTTATTAGCTGTGTGACCCTGGGCAAGTCATGCAACCTGTTCCCCTCAATTCCTCTGTTTGTAAAATGGGGATAATAACACCTACCTCCCAAAGTTGCTGTAAAGATTAAATGAGAAAATAATTGTAAAGGCACATGCCTCGCACAATGTTATCATTCAGTCATTCGATTGTGTCCGACACTTTCTCACCCTATGGCCCATAGCATGCCACTACTCTCCTTGGGGTCTTCTTGACAAAAAGGCTGGAGGGGTTTGCCATTTCCTTCTCTAGTGGATTAAATGACTTTCCTATAGCTCAGGGTCACATAGCTAGTAAATGTCCACGCTGGATTCGAACTCAGGTCTTCCTGATTCCAGGCCCAGGGCTCTCACCCTAAGCCACCCAGATGCCTCCAAGGTGAGAACCATGTACCCAGCACACAGTAAACACTGTGAATGTTATTTTATTATTATTGCCGTAGTGGTCAATATGGTTTAAGAATTTGCGGAAGATCACACAAGCACTAAGCATCAAAGGTTAGATTTGAACCCAGCTTCTCTTAATTCCAAGCCAGAGTCCTTTTCAATCTGTGTCTCATAACAATGAAATTATAATTCTCATTATTGCCAAGTGCTAGCTAGTCTTCATTCAAGCTGTAAGGAACATTTAGGACTCAATTATAAAACTAAATTATTTGAAATCTGATATATAACTACTGACTGCGTGAAACTAAAACGATATTCACTATTGGATTCTTAAAATTTATGTCCCTTCTGTTTTAACCAAAGCACAAATAGGACTGCTTCAATCCAATCAAATTATTTTGAAATTGTCAACCAAAGCTGATTATTTATCAAATCTACACTACCTTGAGATATTTTTAAAATACCTATTCTTTACCAGATTTGTTATATTCAGTTGCCTTCATTCTTTTTTCTTTTCTTTTTTCCTTTTTTTTTTTTTAAGAAATTGAAAGTTCAGGTTTGTAAAGTTAATCCCAAAGAAGTCTGTATTCAGATTGTAGTTCATTTCAAAGGGATATGTGGATGCATCCAGTTGAGTCAGTGCACGTTAAACATGAGCATTTCCATTTCCTTTGTAACCATCACTATTTTTCTGGGACTGGTACCTTCCCTGAAGCATTCTAATAACATGAAAATTTCAAAAACATAAACTATATCATAAGAATAATAAGCTGTGGGCTAGACACAAACACAACTCTTTTACATTTTGTTTCTTTGAAAGTATTCCCGGCTTGAAAATTTGGATGATTGGCCACCTGCAAGCTAAATGTAATACAGTTATAAGCAATTCAAATTCCTTCACATGTTTTTTATTGATAAGAGTCTAATTCTAAATTTGAAGGCTATAAGTATTAGAAATGATTTGAAAAGTTTCTTGTTTTGGAAAATGAGTTGTTGCACATTTCTTTTTTTTAAAGCAAGAAAAACAAACTTGGATTTATCATTTTTGAAGTAGGACTATGCAGCCATTAATTTTCATTAAAATTATTTCTACGTAAAGGTATATTAAATTACATTTAATTAAAAACATGATTATCATTCCTAGCAATTTGGTATTTTTAAGGTAGGAACAGGGAGGCCTGGTTGTTGAACTGAATTAAATTTATGCCTAACTTTACCCCCAGATAGGCATTTTTCTCTAAGTATGACGGAAATGCTGACATAGCTCTGGAGGCCTTCTGAATGAGATAGTACAGAAAAAAAAATCAGATATAATTAGCAAAGTATTGCAACCCCCTTCATAGGTTAGACAGTAACTCTCTGCCATCACTCAGTTACTCAACAGACAAGATGGAATTGCTGATGGACCTTTGTATAGAAGATGGGTTCTAGGTCCTACATGGTTATTGATAAACTTGGTATTACCTCTGATAAGACACTGTATCTGTCTGGGCCTCAGTTTCCTCACCTGTAAAATAAATACTGTGCCCTAAATGATGTACTTGGTCTCCATAGTCCTTAGATTCTAAATATTTACTTATGAGATCACCACCAATATAAATGTGGGAAAAACGTTTTCTGTAGTAGTTAATATAGCAACCTGTAAAGGACTAAGAATGGACCTGGACCCTATTTGGACCTAAACCTTGCTGTAAATTTAAATTCAGAGAATTACAGAATCTCCAAGCCCTTTGAGTTCAACACTCAATAATTCCTTTGGTATTGTTCTGTTGTCTTTCAGTCATGTCCAATTCTTCGTGACCCCATTTGGGGTTTTCTTGGCAAAGTTACTTGAGTTGTTTGCCATTTCCTTCTCTAGCTCATTTTAAACATGAGGAAACTGAGACAAACAGGGTAAAGTGATTTGCCCAGGGTCACACCACCAGTAAGTATCTGAGACCAGATTTGAACTCTGGAAGAAGAGACTTCCTGATTCTAGGCCTGGCACTCTATGTACCATGCCACCTAGTCGCCTTCACAATTCCTATCACATACCCACAACAGAAGACAAGCAATCCTCCTACCATATGCTCAGGAAATGATCCTCTGGCCTCCTCTTGAAGGCCTACTATGAGTCAGAACCCATGTTAATGTGGCATGGTAGGAAAAGCCTTGGTTCTGAGGAGAATGTGAATCACACTCTGTCCTTCCTATGTGGTCTCAGCAAGTCACTTAATTTCTCTTGCTCTCAGTAACTTCTTCTGCAAAGTGGGAGCAACATTACAACAGCTAACACACAAAGTTAACGTGAGGAAAATACCTTGTAAACCTGAAATCTGCACAGAAATGTCAGTTATTCTTACTGCTATTATTATTACATAAAAGGCATTTTATCTTTATAAGTATAAAGGAGAATAAAGAAAAAGACAGAGCGCCGAGTAATTGCTTTGTTCTTCTTTTCTAAAAATGCCTGTTCCAGTACTATTTTCCTTTTTAATCAAAATATAAATAATTAAAACCTGAGGGTTTATTTGGAAAGCTATTCCATACTTAGCTGATTATTTATTAGCTCTCTCTGTAATATGCCAGGTTTATAATCCCAATTAAAAATTTAAAATGACAAGAAACACTCTACCTACTTCAAAGGGTTGTCTTTGTACCTCATATGGTTGTAGTGAGGAAAGCTTTGTGCAAATCTTAAGGGCATATATAAATCTGGACTATTGTTAATATTATTGCTTAATTTTCTATATGGCTAAGTCTAAATTCTAAGCACACAAGCATTTGAATTTTTTACATGCAAGTATTGAGAACCAATTAGATTATTTATATTTTTAATTCATTTACTCAATTCAGCAATAATTCTGTATCTTCCCTTAGGTAAATTTTAATTTAAAAATGAAGCCTATCCCACATACTAATAAGGTACTAATATACCTTGCAAAGTCCTGTATTTAATCATAGATTTTTTTTTCAGGATGACAAAGCCTACAGTAAAAGGCAGAAGGAATTTCAGAACCCATGGAGACTATGCTCTGAAAATATACTCACTAAAGAGTAGTTCAGCCTTTCCTGGGAAACATTCAGGGAAGCAGAGCTCACCACATGACTTGGGGACAGCTCTCATTGAATGCAAGAAAGTATTTCTTGGCATTAAACTCATTTATAACCCTTTAAAATTCCCAGTCATAGCTCCAGTTCTACCCTCTACAACCAGACAAAATAATTCTAAACCCTCTTCCACAGGGCAACCATTTGAATAGAAGACTATTCACATTACATCTGAACATCTCCCATTTCCTCAACTGAAACTCATAGGGTATATTCTCTATTCCTCCCAGTCTCTGGTCACCCTATATTTGACACATTCCATCTTAGATGTTTGTTGGATCAAAACCAGATTTAAAAATGGTTAGTGCTAATAGAAATTGTTGCACAAATATGTAAATACATGTTGATATAAAATATTTATAATAGATATATATGTACGTAAATGAACACACAAATAATAATGCAATTAACAGAAATTTTAAAACTCAAGCAGAAGGAAAATCAAAATGGGACACAATGAGGGTAGTGCTGGTACTCACATGTTAAATGAGATATTGACTTTAAAAATTTTTAATAGGTTGCTTGTAAAATTGAAACAAACAAAAAACCCAATCAGATACTTTTCAAGAAATATCTTGGGGGTGGAGCCAAGATAGGAGAGTAAAAGCAGAAACTTGCTTCAGCTCCCACTCCAAATACCTGTAAAATATGACTCTAAACAAATTTTAGAGCTACAGAACCCACAAAGTGATAGAGAGAAACTAATTTCCCACTGACGGTAGCCTGGTAGGCCAACAGGAAGGGTCTATCGCACCAGGTGGGAGCTAAGCACAGTCCCATGTGAGCTGCAGGGCCCAGGCCTGGGGTGGCCCCAACCAGAAACACAGACCATTTGGAGGAGAATTCAGGAGAGTGAATCACCAGTAGCTGTGGTAGTTTCCAGACTTCTCAACTCATAAATGCCAAAGAGAAAGTAAAAGGTCAGTGGGGAACTCTCTTGGAACTGGGTGGTAAAGAGCCGGTCTGGCCACTACCCCCAGGGGTAAGAGGCTACAGAGTTGTGGTGGCTGCAGCTGCTGCCCCATGGCTGGCTCAGGAGCTCCTGGCATGCTGACCGTAGTGGGGCTAAATGAACATTCAGAGGATAATCCCTCTTGCTTTGACCTCTTTGGATCTGGGCCACAGTCTTGGGTGGTGGTCCTGGGGTGAGGAAGGCCAATATGTCAAAGCTTGTGTTGGCTGTAGAGAGGGCGCCCTCCTCATAGCTCTGACAACATTTGCAAACACCCCAGTGATTTGGGACACAGCTCTCTCTACTCTGGAAGCAGAGTTCTACCATGGCAAAGAGCTCAAAAGTAAAGTAATTGGCTAGCAAGATAAGCAAGCAGAGGAAGTACAATGAGACCATAGAATGCTTTTCTGGGGACAAAAAGAAACAAAGAATGGAACCAGAAGAAGAAAAGAAAGCAAAATTCCTGCATCAAAAGCTTCCAAGAAAAATATGTTCTGGTCACAGGCCATGGAGGAGCTCAAGAAGGATTTTGAAAATCAAGTAAGAGAGGTGGAGAAAAAATTGGGAAATGAAATGAGAATGATGCAAGAGAATCATGAAAAGTGAGTCAACAGCCTGCTAAAGGAGGCCCAAAAAATACTGAAGAAAATAACACCTTGAAAAATAGACTAACTGAAATGGCAAAAGAGGCCCAAAAAGCCAATGAGGGGAAGAATGCCTTAAAAAACCAAATTGACCAGATGGAAAAGCAATTTCAAAAGCTCAATGAAGAGACTAATTCCTTCAAAATTAGATTGGAGCAAATGAAAACTAATGACTTTATGAGAAATCAAGATACTATAAAACAGATCCAAACAAATGAAAAAAAAATAGAAGGCAATGTGAAATATCTCATTAGAAAAACCACTGACCTGGAAAATAGATCTAAGAGAAATAATTTAAAATTTATTGGACTACCTGAAAACCATGATAAAAAAAAAGAGTCTAGAAATCATTCTTCAAGAAATTCTCAAGGAAAATTGCCCTGACATTCTAGAACAATAGGACAAAATAGAAATTGAAAGAATTCACCAATTGCCTCTTGAAAAAGATCCCTAAAAGAAAATTCCTAGGAATATCATAGCCAAATTCCAGAGTTCCCAAGTCAAGGAGAAAATATCACAAGCAGTCAGGAATAAACAATTTGAGTACTGTGGAAACAATCAGGATAACACAAGATCTAGCTGCTTCTCCATTAAGGGATCAAAAGGCTTGGCATATGATATTCCAGAAGTCAAAGGAGCTAGGATTAAAACTAAGAATCACCTATCTAGCAAAACTGAGTATAATGCTTCAGGCAAAAATATGGTCATTCAATGAAACAGATGATTTTCAAGGATTCTTGATGAAAAAAACAGATTAAAAAAAAACACAGAAAATTTGACTTCCAGATACAAGAAGCAAGAGAAGCATGAGAAGGTAAACAGGAAAAAGAAATCATAAGGAACTTATTAAAGTGAACTATTTATATTCCTACGTGGAAAAACAATAACTGTAACTCATGAGACTTTTCTCAGTATGAGGGTAGTTGAAGGGAATATATATGTGTGTGTGTGTGTATATATATATATGTATATACATGCATATATATGTATGTATAGGAGGGTGTATGTTATATAAATATATATGAATGTGTGTATATGTGTGTACATGTATACATAGAGGGCACAGGGTCATTTGAATAGGAAGGGATGATATCTATAAAAATAAAATTAAGAGGTGAGAGAGGAATATATTAGGAGGAGAAAGGGGGAGATAGAATAGGGTAAATTATTTCATATAAAAGAGGCAAGAGAAAACTGTTACAAAGGAGGGGAAGAGCAGGAAGGTGAACCTTACTCACATTAGATTTGGCTTAAGGAGGGAATAACTACACACTCAATTGGGTATCTTACCCTACAGGAAAGTAGGGGGGAAGGGGATAAGAGGAGGGATGATAGAAGGGAGGGCAGATTGGGGGAGAGGGTAGTTAAAAGTACATACTTTTGAAAAGGGACAGAGTCAAAGTAGAAAATAGAATAAATGGGGGGAGGGATAGGATGGAGGGAAATATAGTTAGTTTTTCACAATATAACTACTATGGAAATATTTTGTGTAACTACACATGTACAACCTAGGTTGAACTGCTTGTCTTCCCAGTGGGGGTGAGTGAGGAGGGAAGAAAGGAAAAAAATCTGGAAATCAAAGTTTTAAAAACAAATATTAAAAAACATATATATATATATATATATATATATATATATATATATACACACACACATATATAACATGCAACTGGGAAATAAGATATACAGGCACTGTGGTATAGAAATCCATCTTGCCCTACTAGAAAGTTTTTTGGGGGGTGATGGGGTAGGATATAAGAGAGAACAGATTGGGGGAAGGGGTATTCTAGGCTTGCTATATTGGAGTGGGGTAGGGGAAAGATGGGGAGAAAATATGTAATTCAAAATCTTGTGGAAATGAATGTTGAAAACTAAAAATAAATAAATATTTTTTAAAGAGAAATATCTTGTCCATTTTATTCAACCTAGTGTAACTGGATGTGACCAAACTCTGGTCATTCTAATTCTCTATGGCTCACTGAGATAGATCATATTTCACAGGGACACATGAGTGTGTTGAATTAAACTGACAGAATATGCCCAATCTTGTCCAATTCTACCATAGTAACATAGACACAGACTTCAATATCACCTTTGCTTATTTTAGCAAAACACACATACACAAAAAACTTCAAAAGTAAAGTCATTCTATTAAGAAACTTATACATGTACACATATACCATATACATATGTATTTAACACATGTATGTTATGTGTGTTTCCTAATAGAATTATCTATTTCTATGAGAATAATATTTACATTTTTTCAAGAAAAATATCACAAAAAGACCTTGTTAGAGTCAAAGTACTTTTAATGATCAAAGAATTATGAAATTTACGAAGAAAACCCCATAATCATTACAATTTGATTCTCATGTTCAAGGAAAATATGGAAGACTTCTATATCACTTAGAAGACAAACTTGATGATCACAATGATGCAAATCACAAACCATCCACACTCCCCTCCTTTTGTGTGTCTTCTCCATGTCACCCTTAAATCTCTTTAAGTGAAATTCCCTCAAAATGCAATTGGTCTTTTCATACTCCTGACATTATGTGCGTAAGAGGAAGCTGGTAAGCTGCCCATTGCCTATTGCTGGCTCTTGCCACAAAACTAGCCTCCCCTCTTTTCTGAGCACACAGCTCTTTCGTGATATCCTGAAATCTACATTTCTTTGAAATAATTCTTGAGTACTCATGTGTTGATGCCTATTTTCACCCACCATATGCCTCTCCACTCCCAACCTCCAACTGCCCTTTTGTGCTTTTTCATATACCCATTTTGTGGAGATTTACTCTACATAAAGTCTGTTTTTGAATTTCGTTGAAAATGTCTACCCTGTCAAAATCAAATTTATCAATGAAAAAATACAAGGTATTATGGCATAAGTGTCATATCAGAGGTACAAACAAGCAACTATAAGACTTCAGAGGAGGGAATGATCACTTCAGCCTAAAGGTATCTTGGAAGTCTTCCTGGACAAGATGACATTTGAACTGGTGCTGGTAGAATGGATAAGATTTCAAGAGGTAGAGAAGACAGGAGGGTGTTTCAAGTGGAGGGAATATGATGTATTAGACTATGAAGGCAGGGAAGAATAATGTCACAAACAGTGAAAGGAAAGTGGTCTAGTTGGCTCTATACTATGGCAAATACAGGGAATAGCTAGAGATAAGGAAAATAGAGCTATTGAGAAATGCCACCAGGACTCAATTTTAAATGGATTTTTTTTGACAGTTTAGACTTTATTCAGTAGGTAGCAATGAAGGTGTCTTAGAGAGGAAGACAACAGGTATTTCTTAGGAGGATTTATCTGGTGAGAATGATTAGGGAAGATGAGAGGGGAAAGAAAAGAGTCAGGGGATGTTGGCAATAATTCAAGCTTGGGGTAAGTCAGGGTATAACCCCTTGTGGCACTAGTAGAAATTAAAGTGAAACAAAATATGTGAGAGCCATTTTCAACCAAAAACCCAGAAGATTAGAACAACTGATTATCTGGGGGATGGAGGACAAAGGAAAAGTCACAATAGCTCAGCATCCCATTGGGTAACAGATTATGCCATTTAAAAGAATTAAGGGAGGAACTGGTTTTGAGGGCAAAATGATAATCAGTCAAATGAGACTTTCCACCAAAATGATTCAAAATATAGTAAATAACTATAATAAATAATACTGCTTTACCAAACAAGATTTTGCTTGGCAGCTCAGGAGATTTTTGCAAAGCATATTTCAAAAGAGGTGAAACCAGTCAAAACACATTTACTTTCATAAAATGCTTCCATCCATAAAGTCTGTGCTTTTAAAAGGCTTGGTCAAGACGGACAAATTACAGTTAACCCCATATGATATTCTGACCACTTTGCAAAGCACGGGTACTGTAACACCTGAGCTGAGGCCTCCCAGATCTGTAAAAGGAGAGAGACCAAAGGCTGCCAAATGCCTAGCCCATAATGAGCTTTTAGGATTAATGAGAGTGCTTCCAAAGTTTGGAGCTCTCCAGAAGACTAGGCACAATATAAATGAGCCACATTATTCGGCTGCCAAATACCTTTCCTGTTAACATCCAACAGGACTAGGGGTGGGGGTGGAGGGGGGTAGGGAGAATCTCTTTTTCTTTCTTTTTCTCTATCAAAAGCAGAGCATCCTGTGGCCACCTCCTTTCATTTCATAGACATTTCCATGCAAAACAAATCTCTGCTTTCTGCCCAGCACTGGCGTACACAGTGGTCCCTCCTCAAAACGGGCACATAACAGGCCATTCTCCCACCTACACTTTGGTATTGTCTCCTCTAGAAGTATACTAAAAAAGAGTGACATGCTCTCAGGTCGCCTAGACAGAAGAACAAAGCACATAAAGGCAGGCTTGTTAATTTTAGCATGCTGTTATGTTAAAGTCAAAGTCATTCTTCAGTAGGAGGGAAGATGATTTCAATGACTCTCTGCATGTAGTCACACTTCATTTGAACTCTCCAAAAACTTAGTTCCAAATGATTTTGAAACGCAGTGGAAATAGTGATGATATGTCAGTACTAAAAGCATTCATGGTCTTGGCATCTGAAGCATGCTTATTTACAAATTCATACTTTAAAATTGAATTCTCCTTCCATTTTATTTGATCCAAGGGCATTTTTTTCCCCTTGGCTCTCTCTGGATATATGTAAGAAAAAACACAAAACAAAACAAAGAGCTATATGGTACAGCAGATAAAGTCCTAAACTTGGGATCAGGAAGACCTAGATTCAAGTCTCTCCTCAGATACTCAGTACCTGTGTGATCCTGGACAAGTCTCTTAACTAAGGTTCTTCATTTATAAAATGAGGGAATTGTATTCAATGACCTCCAAGGTTCCTTTCACCTCTAAATCTGTGAATCTATAATCCTATTAGATTTTGTAAAAGGAAATCATAGAGATCATCTTGTCTCTTTCCTTGATTTAATAGAAAAGGGAATAAACAGAGCAAACATCTACTCATTCAAGGGCAAATAACTAGTTAAATGATAGGGTAAAGACTAAAACCCTGGTCACTGAAATCTTAGCCAAGTATTGTCACTGCATCATTTCCCCCCCTAATTTAATTCAATGTATATTTACGAAGTACCTACTATGTAGCAGGCACTATGGTAGGTAATGGGAATGTCAAGGCAAAAACAAAACACTGCTGTCCTCAAGGAGCATACATTCTGCTGGGGAACACGGCATATACACCTATATTTTATATAAATGAATACAAAATACAAATAAAGTTGCCCCTTTAATGATCAGTAAAATAGTGCTTGTTCCAAAGTGAACAGCCCTAGGCCAGGCAGAGAATCAGATTTCTACAAATATTCAGATAATCTCCCAATTCACCAATACACAATTAGCTTGTGAATGGCACCCAATGACATCCTAGGAAATCTTCTGAATTTGAGACTTTCCTCTCAATCTTCCCCATTCATCATCCTTGATGTAAGAAGGAGGTCAATCTCTCCAAGAAGGAGGTCAATCTCTCCTTCCCGAGGGATGCTGGTAACTGATTAGACTGGTATCATCCAACTTGCTGTTTCCTGTTATGTTCTAGGTCCCTGACATACTTCCTTTCCCCAACTTCCCCAGTGCCCTTTGATATCTGGTGAAGGAAAAGTCTTCTGAGAAAACAAGATCATAATTAGGAAAAAGATGTGTGGTTAGGGTAGGAGAAAAATGGGAACCAAAAGTCCTGTTATATATCATGCACATTAATTTCACTTATGTAGATGTTAGCTTCTAAATTCTTCATCATTCAACTTCAAAATAAAGGAAATGAGGTGACTACGTATCCTCACATTTCCCCATTCACCTATTAGAGAAGCTACAGTTACATAGCGAAAAGATAAAAACAAAAGGGGGGAAGTGGAGTAAGAAGGCAGAATACATGAAAATTTTCATTTCATGAAAAGTCCACAAACATTTCTCTGGATGAAAGAGAGCCATCAGTATAAGGAAAATCTCCATTGCATTTTCCTTTTTGGTTGATGCTTGAAAACAAGCAGGAAGATATGGACAAGGATCAATGTGTATCGCAATTTGATTTGTTCTTGTTTTGTTTTGTTTTTAAAGATAGAAATAATGACAAAGCATCATTTTCTCATGAATTAGAAGACTGAAAACCCAAAGATCCACATTTTGGACTCTAAATGACCAGGGATGGTAAAAAAAAAACACACACACACACTATTTCCAGAGTGGTGGGGAATGAGGAAAATATTTCATGTCAATGACACCCAGAGAGATATTTTAAGCTACTTATTCATATGTTTCTTTCTTCTTGGCAGTCATATACTAAAGTAAGCTTATTAGGTTAAATACAACACCAGTTTGGGTCAGGGAGGTGGGTGGGAATAAAATAATGCCTTCTTATTCATTCTTAGAACCGGAGACTAAAAGTTTGGACTGTGATACTTTGTTAATCAAACACTTCATCAGCAGCCATGCTTAATATATTACTAGGTAAACTAAATGGAAAAGAAACGAGATCTATTTTGTAAAACTATATGGATCGATTTTTGTCAAACAAATGTTACTAAAATGAATGATTTCCAAAGTAAAGAATAAAGATTGCTTCTGTTTTCAGAAAACCCTTTTCTGGTGGACAGTAGACTGGCTAACTTAAAATGCACATGAAGTGAATAAGTACTAGACTGATCCCCTCCATAGCTCAAGGAAAATTTAAACATCAGCAAGCTGGATACCTTGGGTATCTGATCACGTGTCTGCCTGGAATGCTGGAAGTGTTCCTCTGGCTGAGTCATGAGGGGCTGGGAGGAGATCCATAAGATCCCTCCTCTTTAAGCTGTGTGGTATCACTAGCATTCTTCCTCTCTGAACCTCAGTTTGCCTATTTGTGTAAAGACTGGGATGGACTAGATGGCCTCCCAGGCCCCTAGGTTGTACAGCTTTAAATCTTATGATACTACCATTCCTGCCCAGACACTTGAAGAATTCCCACTTCAAATGAACAAGCATTTACCCAATGACCCAAAAGTCCATTTCTTTAACACCACTTACTCCCAGGTACGACTTAGAATCATGAAACAGCACAATTTAAGAATAATTAAAAAATCCAACTAGTGTCAAGGACAATGGAAAGATGCATGAGGAGTGTTACTAGGCAGCACTGTGATACTATAAATGACTCCTCTATGCAATGGGGAGTTCAAGGAACAAGGATGACCCAAATCTAACCATCATGCCCATCCACAGAATGAGGAGACATGGAGCCTTTGTGATCTGTGTTGTTGAAGGAGGCAAGGAAATGAAATCATAGATCCATCCAAGGATCAGAGGTATACCAAGGCCAGTGATGATCTCATCAAAGACAATTCAAAAAGACATAGCTCTAAAGAACATCAAATGAATTTGATATGAGAAAGAATGAACACATCATGCTTCAATATGTTCTGAGACACAGGAATAACAGGTGGCCATGGAAGTGAAAAATGAGAGATATTAAGGAAGATCTTAATCTCTCATATACTATATTTTCATGAATGTGAAACTGTTCTTGAAGTCAAGAAGATCGGGGTTCAGGTGTCACCTCTGTCATACAGTGTAACCCTGAACACATAACTTAACATCTCAGTGAGCCAGGTAATTCCTTAGGATTGCAAGGTGTAGAAAAGGTGAGACAGTGCATAGGGAGAGGGAGCTTCCATATAGGAAGCTGTACAGATAGAGATGGAGGAAGGGAGGGAAGGAGGGAAATGGAGGGAGGGAGAGAGGGAGAGGGAGAGATAAAGGAAGGGAGGAGAGGGCAGGGAAGGGGAAGGGGGAAGGAGACAGACAGAAAGAGGAAAGAGGAGAGGGAAGAGGGGAGAAGGGAGAAGGAGAAGGGGAGAGGGGGAGAAGAAGAGGAAGAGAGAGAGAGAGAGAGAGAGAGAGAGAGAGAGAGAGAGAGAGAGA
>NW_027185759.1:36489917-36501648 GCF_028583685.1 Petaurus breviceps papuanus | reverse complement strand
GAGAGAGAGAGAGAGAGAGAGAGAGAGAGAGAGAATTCAGCAAATGCATTTAGCTGAGCAAAGTAATTATAGCCACATCTAAAAGAAAAGTAGTTACCAGTCTCTCTGTATTTACAGCTATGATTTTCTCAATGTTTCCCAAACAACTCAAGTGTTCAAATGTATTAGTCTCCTCCATTATTCTGTGGGGCTTTTCTTTTCTTTTGGTCTTTTCCCACAGGATTTGCAGAAAGACCATGATCTATGCTTCAGCCATGAAACTTCCTTTCATCTCTGGCTCATTTTTTTTTTTACCAGTTTGGCCAATTCATTTCAAAGCTAATCCAGCAGTTTGATCTTTCCCTGACCATAAGAGGGGCAGAATGACTTAAGGACAACAGATCTGTAAGGAAAGACTCAAGCAACCCAACCTCCACTTCTATTTGGCAGCCTTGGACTACTTCAAATGACAATTTCTGGCTTAGAAGTCTGACAATTCAATATCTATCTGGCGTTCTCATTCTCCCTCTCTCTCTCCCTCCCTCCCTCTCTCTCTCTCTCTCTCTCTCTCTCTCTCTCTCTCTCTCTCTCTCTCTCTCTCTCTCTCTCTCTCTCTCTCTCTCTCTCTCTCTCTCTCTCTCTCTCTCTCTCTCTCTCTCTCAACAAACCATTAGCTACCAGAATTACTCAGAGGTTTGAATAAAGCTCTGTGTCACTGAGAGATGACACAGGTCATTGAGTCAATACTTGAAGAATCTCCTCAAAGCAAAACATCATAACTATAAGAGCAAAGGAAGCCTTAATCTCCCCCATGATGAGCAGTCTCCTTATACCCCAATTGGCAGTTTAACAGTTGCCTTTTAGAAGGGGTTGCTAATTGATCAAAGACATTTATTTGAATGAATTTCCCTTTCCTTTATCACTTAAATCAGTAACACATAATTTTAAATAAAGATATTTTGGTTGAACAAAAGATTCAAGGTATTAAAAGAACTTATAAACAGAAGCTTTTTATTGGAAAGGGATAGGGACTGTAGCTCTGCTTCCATTTGTACAAGGACCTACTAGAACAGGAAACTTCTACCTGGAACCACACAATGGCAATGTATCGAAGATGGGATTTAAACCCAGACCTTCCTGACTCCAAAGCTTACTCTCTCTCTACCAGGTCACTGTGCCTTTCAATCAATCATTAATAAATGCTATTAAGAGATGTAAGGAGGGCTAGGGGAGGCAGTCAATAGAGTGCTGGCCCAGGGGTCAAAAGGACCTGAATTCAAATCCGACCTCAGATACTTAACTAGTTGTATGACCTTGGAGAAATTGCTTACCCTTGTTTGCCTCCATTTCCTCATCTGTAAAATGTGCTGGAGAAGAAAATGGCAAACCACTCCAGTATCTTTGCCAAGAAAACCCCAAATGGGGTCACAGAGGTTCAGACACAATGGAAATAATTCAACAACAATAACACTAAGATGAGCTGAAGAAAAAGAAAGATAAAATGACTGTTTCCACTTTCTGGGGTTTTGTTTTATTTCTATTACACACACACATACACACACACACACAGAGTAAATTTAAAAAGTTCATCTAATTCCCCAATGTCTCTACACTAAATTCTTCCCTCTATAGAACACTACTCAGGATCAAACAACACCTTCCTCCAATGTACCTTCCAAGCCACATTCACCAGGGTTTTCCTTTCCTCATCATGTACCTCAAGGACCCCAGGGCCTTGTCATCTGGCCTGCTGAGAGATATTCCAATATGTGTTCTTTCCCCCCCCAATAGAATACAAGGTCCTTAAACGTAGACATAACCTCATTTTTCTATTTGTAGTCTCAGCATTTATCACAGTGCTTGACACATAAGTAGGCACTTAGTAAATGCTTTTCCATCCACTTTATTCCAACTACCAAAATGTCATCTCTATCTCACTATATGACTCTGGGAGTAGATAATACAATTGGTGGGTTATAGTATTGAGTTTACAGTAGAGAATGACACAAATAGCCCTTTGGCAGATGGCACAGCAATTCTTTCACTCTGGGAGAGGCAGTTGGATATTGTGAGAAAACAAACCAACCAGCTCTGGATTCTGAGTCAGAGGATCTGGGTTTGAAGACTGACCACACATGTGAATTTGCACAAATCACCTCACCATTACTGACTCAGTTCCTTATCTAAAAAATAGAAGAGTTAGATTATAAATCTCCAAAGTCCCTTCCAACTCCATCATCTCTAGAAAGAGATATTGAGATGGACAATATCTGATTTTTTTCTTCTTAATTCTTCCAGTTACTGTATTGTTTATGATGCTAACCAGAGATTTGAGGAGACTGGTAGGATATAATATTACATATGTAGTTAGGTGTGCTTCCTTCATTGGGTATTTAGGCTCAATTATTTGTCTTTGTCTTACGTAAAGGTACAATCTGAAGATGAGAGTTGAAATCTTTGTGATGTAAAGAAAAAAGGCACTGAGGGAAGAATATATATGCATAAATTCACACACATATGAATATATTGGAATTTTTTGGCTTTATATTGTTCTGTCTTGTATATCTCTTTGTGTTGCCACTTGGGGTTTTCTTAGCAGAGCTATTGGAGTGTTTTGCCATTTCCTTCTCCAGTTCATTTTACAGAGGAGGAAATTGAGGTAAATAGGGTTAGGTGACTTGCCCAAAGCCACACAGCTAATAGTGTCTGAGGCCAGATTTGAACTCAGGAAGATCAGTCTTCCTGACTCCAAGGCCAGTGCTCTATCCACTGTGCCACTTAGCTACCTAGTGTTGTCCTTGATTAATGCTAATATCTCTTCTTATTCTAAGTCTACACTGTTTAAAACTGATATTAAAGTTAGCCCAAAGCCTTTGGAGATATTTCTCTAATTAACTAACAATGGAATTTTGATGCAGTAGTTTCCATTATGTTGAGATATGACATATGGTGTGGGGTACTATGAAAACTCCTGCCCTGAGAGCAGCTACAAAATAGGGTTTTAAATCTACTTTTATGATGTGACATTTATTTAATCTTATTGATTTATTGGATGTTTTCTCTGTGGTTTTCCCAGAATATTACATCTTTCAGAAGAAAGATAAAATTAAGGCTCCAGTCAATCTGGTCATACCGCATCTGGAGTCCTGTGTTCAGTTGTGGGCACCATGCTTTCAGATAGTTACTGATAAAAATCGAGAGTATTTGGAGAAGGGTAGATAAGCAAGTGAAGGGTCTCAAGATCCTGTTAGATGAGGAATGTTTGAATTTTTAGCCATTGGAAGAGGGACTGAGTGGGGATATCACAATTGAGATAAAGATTTGAAGGTTCATCATGTGGAAAAGGGAGCTAGATGCTACAGTGAATAGAGAGTGGGGCTTGGTGTCAGGAATTCCTGGGTTCAAATTCAGTCCCAGTTACTACCTCTGTGACCCTGGGTAAACCAATTAACCTCTCTCCATTTTGGCTTTCCCCATCTGTAAAATGGGGGTACAAATAGCACCTATCTCACAGAGTCATTATAAAGCTCAAAAAAGATAACCTAGCACTATATAAATGGGGGTTATCATTACTATAATTATTATTACTAATCATATTTGTTCTGCTCAGACCTAGAGGGTGGAACAAGGTTGACATTGCAAAGAGATAAATGTAGACTTTATGGCAGTAAAATATTTCCTAATAATTAGAGTAATCCAAAAGAGGAATGGACTGCTTTGGGAAGTAACATGTCCCATCTTACTAGAGGTCTCCAAGGAAAGGCCGGTTGAGCGCTAAAAGCATTCTTGTTCAGCTGTTGTTCAACCTGATATAAAGGCCGTCTGATTCCAAAGCCAATACCCTTTCTGCTGGTCCACAATTTCATTGTGTCATGAAAACTCCTTTTAAATTTCTCATTAAATAGATGACAAATTTTAAAAAATGATAAATCTTTCTTATGAAACTGCAGTTAATTTAACTGTTATCTCATAAAACCAAAAAAAAAAAAAAATTATACTCTTAGACTCCAGTAAGTATAATCTCTAACAAGTCACATAATGTCTCTAGGCCTCAGTTTCCCCATCTGTAAAATGAGGGAGTTAGACTCAATGACCTCCCAGATCCTTTCCAGGTCTATGATCTTTTGATCTCTGGGTGTTTCTGTTGTAAATGTTCCGCTCTCAAGGGTTTTGAAGAATCATGCAAAGTTAGCACAGGCTAGCCCCATTACCTTGGTTGGGGGTTCTGAATCTTTTCTGTGCCTTACAACCCTTTGGCAACCAATCTAGTGAAGTCTATGAACCCCTTCTCAAAATAATGTTTTGAAATGTATAAAATAAAATTCATAGGATTTAAAAGGAAACTGATTATATTGAAAAACAGATATTAGAATATATATATATACATATATATATATATGTATTTTCAAAAAGTTAATGTACACCAGGTTAAGAATCTTTCACCTAACTCTAGATTAATTAAAACATCTAAAAGTAGCATCTAGGATCATTTTCTTTTGGCACCCAAAGGCAGTATTTATTTTTCATTAGTATCTGTGGATAAACTTCATCCCAGTAGCAAGGAATTTTAGCACTAAACATTGTGACATAAAGAATTTAACAAAGGATTTATAACATTTTGGAAAGGCAATTCATTTGCCTCTCCAATGAAAGAGAGATTAATTACTATAAACTGAAATGAAGAGCCAAGGTATAACAAAATACCACATCTGGTCCCAGATGCATTATAAAAAATGTCTTGCTAAATAATTGCAACAGTTGTGTGCTATTAAAAAAAATACACAGGCAAATTCATCAAAGCTTTTCAAGAACTCACAGAAATGTGTGTACGCAGGTATGTACATACATGCATAGATATACACATAAATATGTGTGTATGTATATATACATATATGTACATGCATACATATATGTGTGATATAGATCATAGAATTGCAGGTATTCAAACACAGAATATAGATGGACTATAAGGACTTATATCATTCATAAGAAAATAAACCCTGAGGCTTCTAAGGAAGGGAATCTTATAAGTGATCCAGGGGTGGCGAAGCTGCAACCTGGAGAACACATGTCCTTGGGTACGGCCTTTTGACTGAGTCCAAGTTTTACAGAACAGAGCCTTTTTTATTTAGGGGTTTGTTCAGTGAAGTTTGGATTCAGTCAAAGGGTCACACTTGAGGACTTAGGGGGCCATAGCTTCCCCACCCCTGAGTCTAATTGCCTCATTTTACATATGAAGAAACTAGGGTCCATTGACACCAAATGTTATGCAAGTACTTTGACTCTAAAGCCAGGGTTCTGTCTATTGTATTGTTCTAAGAGTTTTTTCCTTTATGGGGGGTGGGGTGGGAGGGTGGGGAGGCAGGTAGAAGTAATACTGGAATCCATGATTCTTAGCCTTCACAGTTTCTCCAAATGTGGACTTGGAATTTTACAGCTGTAAAGCTCTTAGAGAGAACCTTATCTGAGCCCCTTGTTTTTACAAATAATGAAACCCGATATTTCCCTCCCTTTTGGGATATGTGAAATTTTGATTCATTTTCAAGATTATTGTCTTCCTGAAACAAGGGCCTCAAAATTAGTTTCACTTTGACTATTTTTGCCCCTGGTTATGATGGAAAAGGATACTGTTATTTAGGCTACCTGATTTATGTGCTTCAAGAGACTCCCCAAAATTGAAACAACTTAGTTGCTGATATATATGTGTGTGTCTATGTGTCTGTGTGTGCTACATTTTATATATGTATGTGTGCTATATTATATATGTTATCCTAGGAATGACATTGTGTGTGTGTGTGTGTGTGTGTGTGTGTGTGTGTGTGGTGTGGTGTGACCTTAGCTTCCTGAGATGGGGATTCTGAACACTGAATATTGTATTTCTATGGCAGATTAATTTTTCATCACTCTCAGTCTACTTCATCCTATCTCACCTTCCCCGAGCCTCAGCACTTTTTTGAGAATACTTTGAAGCTTATATAGAATTCTCTATACAACAACATTGTGGGGTAGATACCAGATGCATTGTCCTTCACGTGTTAGGATCATGGAATCATTGAGAGCTGGACGGGGCCTTAGAGGCCCTAGTTCATCCCCCTCATTTTAGCAACAAAGAAACTGTAAGGGACAGAAATCAGGTCAGCTTGACACCAAATCTCATGTATTTTCTACTATAGCATGTTTGAGCGCTATAGAGGAAGACACTCAGATGCATCCTTAAAATAATTTTCCTTTCCTTCCATCCCCTCTGCCCCACTCTCACCTACGGAAAATATTGCATATATATAAAGGAAAGGGATTGATTAGGAGCATCACCTGCTTTCTTCTTGATGTTTCCAAAGTGCCTTTCCATTAGAATAGCCATTGGAAGGCAACAAAGGCCTTGAGGAGTACAATATTTCTGACATATTCTGAAATAAGCTTGGTGATACTGGGTTCTTAATAAATGCTTGCTGAATTAAATTGAATTATTCACCTCTATTAAAAATGTGTAATTGTTTCCACTCTAAAGGTTTGTTGCCTGGAGTCATAGCTGAAGACAACTATAAATAGAATTGTAGAGGAACAAAGATAAGTGCTTTCATTTTCTTTAGGACTGAAACCCATCATTTTGATCCACATTAGCACAGAAAACAGGTTGAATATAAAAAAAAATCAATAAAACTAAAAATAATAGCTGGACTCTAATGAGAAGACTAGGATCAGTTTTACAATAGAATTATGTCTGGGAATAATCACTGTCGTTTCTTTGAAGGGATGTCATGGCTTCTCTAGCATGGGTAGAAACATGGATATTTGTGCTACAAATCTCATGAGTTTATTCCAGCTCCTCCATTGAAGTGTCATCCACAGACCTACCTGTGGTAAGCAGGTGACCCCAAATTCTCAAAGGCTGGATCAATGGAGTAAGATCATGTGACAGATGCCACCAAGCCATAAAGGCCTCGAGTTGTGGTCTTGACAAGAGATGGAATATTTGTCATTTGCTGATGAGCCTGGCCAAGTTCAGGGGGGCTTATCAAGAAAGAAATGGCCAAGATGTGAAAAACTCATGAGAACTTTTCTGTAACTGCGGAGAGAGTCCAAGACCCTGAGCCACAGGGCTCCATGAATGACAGCACCTCCTCCCAGGTCCCAACCACCAGTTCTACTTCCAACACAGTGTATGTGTGTATATGTGGATGTATACATATACGTGTATGCATATATTTATATTTTTATGTGTGTGTACATATGCGACAATATATACACATATTATGTACTTCTTGTCCCACCATTAAATGTAAGTTCATTTTTGTGTGTTTATCTCTAGTGACTAGTACAGTGCCTGAGATATGCTTAAAAAAATGATTGATTCCCAGAACTTAATTGTACCTATAAGCCATTATTTTTGCTCATTGAATTCCTACATATCCTAAAAGCTTATTACATTGAGGAGATAGCATTTTGAGGTAGGATTTTATGACACAAAAATTCAAATGGCATAGAGATTCACCTATAGATAAAATGTCTGCTCCACGAGGCTATTTTGAGTTGGTCTATAGAATTCTGGCAAATGAGTGAGTGAGTGTGTGTGAGTGTGTATGTGTGTGATAATGCCAAATGTCTGGCCACCCTCAGACATATACTAGCATTGAGACCCTGAGCAAGTCATCTATCCTCTGGCTGACTCAATTCTTTCATCTGTAAAATGAGCATAATAATAGTACCCACCTTTCAAGGTTGTTGTGAGGATAAAAGAAGGAAATATCTGTAAAGCACTTTGCAAAACTTAAACACTGTATTAATCCTATTATTCTTGTGGTCATTCATTGTTGTCGTTATTGCCAGAATGTAACAGAGTGCCAAGTGCCATACTGGAAGGATTGTTCTCCAGGAAGATCTCCCCTGACACTTTGTTGTGGAAACCTTTGATGAATTTGTCATGTTATCATCATTATTTTTCTTTGTGCCTTATCTCTGTACTAGACTAAAAATCCACTGGGATCAGGAAACACATCTTTTCCAGATCTTTGTCCTCCTTTCCCCCCATAAATGGGGCAGAATCCTGCAGGCAGTATCTATGAGTCTATTGAATTGAGCCTGGTTATCATCTGTTCCACATCAGATGGCCAGTATGCTGGATATTTCCTGTTGTCAGCCCTGATATGCTTACGCTGCTGACAGAAAAGGTCATTGTGCTTGGAGAAGGGTAGGAACAGAAACCAGATCTCAAGGGTCTGAGATGCCAGTGGATGGTGAGAAGAGGGGAGTGAATCCAGACTTTTTCTAGGAATTTCACAATAAAATAGAAGAGAAAAATGTGTGAGAGCAACTCAAGAGGTAGCAGGGTCAAGACGAGATTTTACATTTTTGCATGCAAATGATCCCAGATAAAATACACTGACAAATATAATCATTTATTCAGGTCCAGGTCTTCAGATCATTTTTGTCTTGACAAATGAAAAACTATCACAAGTTGGAAGAAAATTAATGAACTTACTAAGCAAGGGAAGAGGAAGAGGAAAAAAAGAAGAGGAAGAAGAAAAGAAGGAGAAAGAAGAGGTCAAAGAGAAAAAAGAAGAAGAAGAGGGAGAGGAAGAAGAGGTCAAAGAGAAGGAAGAAGAGAATAATAATATGGCACAGGGGAAAGGAATCTGAGAGGAAATCCCTGTACTTGCATTTACTCCCTGCATGACCTTGAACAATAGCATAACTGTTTTGGGTCTCAGTTTCCTCATTTATAAAATGAGAAGTTTAGACTAGATAGAGAGATCTCTTCCAACTCTAAATTTATGATACGATGAAAAGGACCAAAAAAAAAAAAATTGAAGAAACCAAGCCTGTTTCTTTCTTCTTTGAATATATGAAAAAATGGATTGTCAGCACTCGATACAGGTAAACTGTAAAAGAATGTAGACTTTTAGTTGCTTCCCATCACTTCCTGAAGTACAACATTTAGAGTTTCTTTGAGCCTTAAAACGAGATACAAAACTCTAACAATTTTATTTTAGTGCTCGAAGCTAAACTGTGCTACCAAGCTTGGGATTTTCAAAGCAATATCAAACCAAGTGGAAAAAAATACATTCCTGTAATTTACATTGATCTTCATTCTTCCCCTTCCAATGGAAATGAAAGTGCCATTTGATCCCACTGGTTTTCATCAACCCCGATCACACTGTCATATCTCAATCACTTGTAAATTCAAAATTCAAGCCAGAATGCCATCTTCCACTAGGAATAGGATACCGAATGAGACAAGAAACATTATGAATTTTATTTTATGTCTTGCAATGTTGAACTTCAGTGGGAAAAGAATATGTATCAAGCAACTTCTAACATTCACACTTTGGGCTAAGAAATAATTCTGTAGCCATTGGAGTAAAGGAGGAAAAGGCTATATCCCCCTTCTCCCTTTTTTCCTTTACATCTCTTGAAATTGATGGCAATGTCTCCATAGTACAAAAATACTCTGCCAACAAATGAAATATTCTTTCCCTCACCCAGATGTTTAATCTATAAAATGCCAAGGACAACAAAAAAAATTCTTGCGTATTTATGTAAAGATGTCCAGCAGAACCCAAAATCAGAATTTCCATGAAGTTTTTAATTTTTCATTTGGACATCTTTGTGTTATGGCAATAGAGATGAAAATGCTCCCAAAGAGTTGGTATCCAAATAGTGCTTTGCATATTCTCCCCTCACTAACTCCACTTTCCTATCTAAGCTTTCTCAATTAAAGTGCCAATGAATTACAGCTTATGGGAAAGAAAGCTAATAGGTTTATTTCTAATAGAAATGCGAGAACTGAGATAATTACTGAATTGGTTTTCTTTAAGTTCATTATCTTACTCACTAGAAGTAAATGTATCTTCCCAATATTAATTGAATCAAAACAGCTTTTTTTTCCCACATATTCTTAGCTTCATATATTTTACTTGACAATATTACGATGATGGTTTATAAATGTAAAAATGACTGTGATGCTCATTTTCCCTGTGACACTTATTGAATTAAATAATTCATTATTAAAGATTAATTGTGCTAATTATGTCCACTTTCAAAATTAGTTCAATAATTATTTACTCTTTTCTGCTTGTGAGTAATTAATTAGCTAGATGTATCTAGGTTTGCATTTTATTGTCTTGTAAAATGAGCTGAAATTATCTATTGCATATTTAGAAACTATTTTCTCCTTGGCATTTTGCTGTAGTTGGATTGGCCATTTTTGATGTGTTTCCCTGCACTTTGATTGCTTATTCTGCAAATTTAACTGGTTTTTCTCCTGTTCACCAGTATGATATGGTTATTACCACAATTCCTAAAGTGTTTTCAATGATTACTGACTTAAAATAGTAATAATGATAATGATTAAAAAATATTTAATGACATGTAACGTCTTCCTTGATGTAGATCTGCTCTTTAATCATCCACGTAAACACACTCTGAAATTTTAATACACTATTATTACTAAAAATAATAATATTATTATCACAACCAATAAGTTGGAATACTATTAAGATGAACTGAGTCACCCTGATATTGACTACTATACAAAGAACATGGTAGCTAAGTGCAATGGTGGTTTGAAGAGCTCTTGCAAATGAAGGACTTGATAAATTGGTTTCTTTATATCCCCAGAGGCAACATAGGACATCTCTTCATCTCACCTTTCAGCAATAAAAAAGTAACAAACAAATATACCAAGGAAAGAGCTATAGTTTGTGCCCCAGCATCTATACTCCAGACTTTGATGTAATCATCAGAATGCCATCCACAAATAAAAGCCTGTGGAGAACCTTACCATCTCTGGGGAATACCTCTTCCATTGGTACTCTGTACTGGATAGCTGTTTTGACAGAGGTGCCTCCTTGACTTCTGTATTCACCAACAATGATAAACAGTGGATCACTGAATGGTTATCTCTGCTGTTGCATCTAATCTTAAAAGGATTAATACCTTATTACAATCCCTGAGATGATAAGCATTTATTATGTACCTATTACATGCCAGTACCTTACTAAATACTGGGAATTAAAAAAAGGAAAAACAAACAAACAACATTCTCTGGTCTCCAGGAGCTCCAGATCTAATGGGGGAGACAACACAGAAACAGATATTTGCAAACAAGATAAATCCTTTGTTGCATCTCAGCCTCAGAGGCTGCATTGAGTACACAATCATCTGCAAACAAAATCATACACCAACACTCCCTCCACTTTGGTCTTGGCTTGTAGCCTTTTCAAATTGAATTTACCATCAGTGCAGTAGCTAACCTTGATGCCATGCTCTTCCTCATTGAAAGGATTTGACAACATGAGTTAAAACATCATGCTAAAAAGCATGGGAGAAAGCACACAGCTTTGTTTCACTCCATTAGTGATTGGGAAGGAATGAGAGCATCTAGCAAACAAGATAAAACACATGATAATCAATGGAGGAGAGGCTCTAGCACTAAGAGGGATTAGGTTCTTGTAGAAGATGGGATTTTTGCTAAGACTTTTAAGAAACCAGGGAATCTAGGAGGTGTGTGTGTGGGGTGGGGGGTGGGGAGGGAAGGTTGATAACCTGTGAACATTCCTGGAGTATGAATATGGTGTATCTTGTGTGAAGAATAGCAATTTACTGGATCTCAGTACATGTGAAAAGGAGTAAGACACTAGAAGACTGGAGAGATAGAAGAGGATCAGGCTGTGATTATTATAAGTGAGCCTTACAATGTTTCTCTACCAAATCGAGAGAGAGAGAGAGACAGAGAGAGAGACAGAGAGAGAGA
>NW_027185759.1:36478620-36489517 GCF_028583685.1 Petaurus breviceps papuanus | reverse complement strand
AGAGACAGAGAGAGAGAGAGACAGGGAGAGAGAGACAGAGACAGAGACAGAGAGACAGAGAGAGACAGAGAGAGAGACAGAGAGACAGAGAGAGAGACAGAGAGACAGAGACAGAGAGAGACAGAGAGAGAAACAGAGACAGAGAGAGAGAGACAGAGATGATAGATAGATGATAGATAGGTAGATAGATAGGTAGATAGATAGATAGATAGATAGATAGATAGATAGATAGATAGATATGACAGCCCCCCCCATTGGCTCTTTATCCTTTGTATGATCAACACCTAGCACAGTAACTTAAATATGCTTAGCAAACACTTTCCTAATTTGGTGAAGAGGATAAGAAAAAAGAGAAATTCTACAAATAACCTAAGATATCTGGTGACTCGAAAGCAAAGGTAGAAACAGGGACAGAGAGTGAAAAATATGTCCATGAGATCATACTTCTAAACCTGGAAGAGAAATCACAGACCACTCAAGCCAACTGCTCATTTTACAGATAAGAAATATGAGGGTGACAGATGTTAAGTAACTTGTCCAAGATTACATATATGTTAAGCAACAAAGATGGGATTTGAACCTAGCTTCTTCAACTCCAAAGTCAGAGCCCCTCCCATTATACCACTGTACTTGTGACTGATTATTGATGAGGGAACTACATCAGAACCAGCTGTCTATGTCCAGTTGGAAAATAAATTAGTTTACAGAAAACACAAATGATAATTTAAAAAATGATAAAATTCGTTTACAGCAAAGACAAATGATAATTAAAAGAAATGCTGAAAAATGAGAAGGTAGGTATGCAGATGGTATAAATAAAAGATTCCAAAAATGGGAGGTGGAAAAAAATAAAGGCATGGATTCTGAGCACTATCATTTTATGAAAAAGTTTAAGTTATAGCAAACACTTGCCACAATGAGGAGGCCAAAAGAAGCCCTATAACAACCCCAGACAACAAACCCTTGATTTCCCTGCAAAACTGAGAATCATGGAAACCAACAAGTTTGCATTAGTATTATTGGGAAAGATATCAGATGAATCAACATTAAAGACTGACAGAATAAAAAATATATACCATCAAAAGAAATGAAAAAGATTGTGGTGAGCTACTTATGAGAACCAATTAACCTTGATCACTCCAACAACAATTACAGATAAATCAAGAAGGAGGAAAACAGGCATGAAATAGAACTTATTTGCTACCACTTCAGTAGCAAATCTCTACTCACTATGAATGGGAGTACCATATTTAGGAGACAATGGAACGACCACACTTGAACTCTACCATTTCAGTACATATTGTTATTTATCAAAAAGTGAAAATGTTACTTAAGAAGTGAAGTTGGGATAAGAGGCTGGATCTGATCTAATATATACAGAATGAAATGGAGCTAGAGGGAATGATTTTTATAATATCCTGGAACTGATTTTCCAAAAGGAAAAAATCCAAAGAAATGGAAAACATTATAGACAATATTAACACCAAAAAAGTGGTCAAGAACACATCAGAAATTACAGACCCATGTGCCTTCTTTTCTCTTTAAAATGTTTATAAGAGAAGTCTATACAGATTGATGTTATTCTTAGTGAAAAAAGCAGAACCGAACCGATGGATTTTTACAGGTAAATTTCTGCAACTGAGCTTATGTTCATGGCCACACTACTGACAGATAACGTGGGAAATATCTCCATCTATTATTTATTCAATTTAAGTTTTTTTGACTCTTGAGAGCAAGACATAACATTAAAAGTCTCCTCCAACAACATAATTCCTTTGTATATTTTAAGATTCCTTAATAGAAGTGCCCACAAGAATAACTTTGTTCAATTTTAGTATGACAATCAATCTAATTATAGCTTACATTTATATAGAGCATCAGAGTTTACTATGTGCTTTACTGAGACAAGATATATATATATATATAATATGCATATATATATATATATATAATTATGGCCATCTTGTAGACGAGGAAGCTTTAGATGATAAGTGACTTACCCATAGTCACAAAGCTAATATAGTCATGTTAGGATTTGACCTCAAGTCACATGACTAAAAGTCTAACATTCTTTCTACCACCTCTCTCAAATATGACACAAACTAGGGAAATATATGCTCACCAATGGTATTCACTATTCTTATCATTGATGACATATGTGCAAAGGACAAATGAGATATTCCTTATAAATGGAAAAGTTCCTCAAAATTTTCCTACTTGTGAAATAGATCAAGTTGATGACATGGGGAAACAAAATAGAACAAGGTCTCCTCAGTGCAGTTCAATTCCACTCAATAAAGATTAGCTAGTGATCTCTTTAGGATAAAAAAAAAACACATTTGAAAAAAGTATATTGGCCAAAATGCAGCATTTGGATGAATGGATAGACCATTGAACTGGTTTTGCCATCTCTTCCAAAGCTATCCTACATAACTTGACTTGACATAGAATGTTAAAAATGAAAGGGAACATTGGATCACAGGTTGTAGGATAGGAAAAATCACCTTCATATATACAGATAATTACACTGAGACCCAGGGAGTGGAAGTGACTGACCCAATCACATGACTAGAAAGAGATAAAGAAAGATGCAAACCAAAGCCTTCTAAGTCCAGTCTAGTACTTTGCTCTTTCTGCTATGCTACCCTTCTCTCTTCCTCGAGATCCAAAATAATTTGTAACCCGTTATCCTGTTAGATATTGCAGGGCATATGATTCCTACTTTTCACAAATTCTTTTTCATTTTAGTTACCTATGCCTGCTATTTCTCTTCAATGAACTGTAAATTCCATGAGAGTGGGAAATTATTTAATGCCATATTTGAGCTTTTCTGTCTTCTTGACTCTAAATCCAGCATTGATTAGGAGACACTGGATAAATATTTGTTAACTGACTGATTGAGTCACAGAATCACTTAGAATTTGAAAGACGAAAGGGACCTCAGATATCATCAGGTTCAACCCATACAGAGAAAGGAACCTTTCCTAAAATATTGGTGTCAGTAGAAACTAGATTCAATTGGATAATGGAGTGTTTAGCCTCTGCCTAATATTCTCCAAAGAAGAAAAAAAACTTAATGCATCTTCAGGCAAACCATTTCTCAGAGCAGTTCTAATTGTTAGGAAGCTTTCTCTGATACCAGGATTAAGTTTGCTTCTCTATATCTTCCATACATTATTCCATATATAGGTTATACCCTATGGGGTCATGGTGAATAAGTCTGATCCCTTTTGCACATGACAGTCCTGAAGATCACTATCATACCCTTGTTGATGGTTCCTGAGTCTTCTCTTCATCCAGCTAAGCATGGCCACTTCCTTTAACTGGTACTCATATGAAATGAATTCAAGGCCCTTCACCATCCTAGATGAACTCCAGATGAACTAGATAATCAATGACTTTCTTAACTGGTGGTGCCCAGAATTGAACAAAATATTCTAGATGAAGTTCAACAGGTTGATTATGGTGGATTATTTCTAGTGTTATGATTATTAATGCAGCCTAAGATCCTATTGGCATCTTTGACTGCCATGATTATACTGTTGGCTCCTATTGGGCATGAAGTTCAATAAATCCTTCAGATCCCTTTCATAACATGGGAACACTGCTGTCGAACTAGGCCACCTCCATCCTATACTTGAAAAGCTGACTTTTTTGGTACTTAGTTATGAGGATTAATGGATATTTACAGTATAACTAATGTCATGTAGGGTGGCCTAAATTTTTGGACCTTAAAAAATGATCCACAAACTAAAAAATCTTTTTTTAAAAATGATAGAACACTGTCTAAAGAATATAAAGAAATACAATCTCCTTAGCTACCACTTAATATTCAATAGTTAATGCATAAACAAATGAAAAATGCACCAAATTGCCAATAAGAGGAGTACAAACCAAAACAACTCCAAGGTTTCACATCACACCATGAAAATTGACAAAAAATGATAAGAAATGTTAATGGTCATGGTCAATGTTGCAGGGGTAGTAGAGAGCTAAGCATACTAATACATTGTTGGTGGAATTTTAAAATGGTACAACCACAGTGGAAATTTGGAATTAAAATAAACAAACAAACAAATAAATAAATTATAAATGAATGAAAAAATAAATAAATGAAATAAATTTGGAATTATTAAAATAAAGTGTCTAAATATTTATTCTCCCTGAACTAGAGACTTCATTACTAGGCTTATATACCAAGGAAACCACTGGAAAGAAAAAAAAAGCCCCCAGAAACTCCAAAATATTTATAGCAGCTCTTTTTGTGATTGATAAGAACTGGAAACAAAGTAAATGCCCATCAAGTTTGGAGTGACTAAACTAACATGAATGTAAAGGAATATTACTATGTTACAAGAAATTACTTCCATGATGAAAACAGGAATGGAAAGATCAATATTAACTGATGCAGAAGTAAGTAAGAGTAAGTTGAGCCAACAGAACAACATACATAGTGAAAACAACACGATAAAAGGAACAACTACATACCAAAAATCAAAAGCAAAAGTGACAAGCTTTTAAAGACGAAGAAGGGCTCAAGTGAGATGATACCCCAAACAAACCCCTTTCTGGAGTGGGAGGTCCACATATGATATGCACTACACATGTTTCAGACTTTTCCAATGAATCAATCAATTGTGCTTTTTCAGCCCTTCTTTATTAAATACTATTTGACATATGGGATAGTTCTTTGGGAGGGGGAGGAGGATGGATGCTTGGGAAAACTATAGTTATATAAGAAACAGAACATATTAATAAAACCTTTTTAAAACATTAAATGCACTGGTTCCTCATTCCATTTTCTAAATTTTAGCACTATATAAATTAAGGAATTTGCAATCAGATTTTTAAATAATTTCAGGGAAAAGGATAAATTTTCTCTTTTAAGAGAAGACATAGTTAAATGGTACATTCTGTTTATCTAACACAATTCAAAATACACACTTTGTTCCTAAATTATCTAAGTTAAACTATATTAGACTTGGATTTTATTTATAAAATATGGAAAAAAATCAATCTTAGCCTGTCCTGCTTAGATGAGACTCATTTAGTTGAAGAATTACTTTAAAACAAATTCCTCAGAGTGAACAAGGAAAGTGTGTATTTTTTTTTAAAGGAGTGAAGGAAGGCATTTGCAAATCACTTGTATCTTGGAACCCATTTGCAGGCAAGCATTTGGCATATAACTTGATTCACATGTTTTACCCTCTGGAGCCAGAATAGACGAAAGAGAATCCTTAATGACTTTTGGAAATTTCTCCATCAATACCTCCACCACAACAGAGCTTAGGATTCAATAAAACTCTGCATTCAAAATTAAATGCCCAAGATTAATATGCAGTCCACAGCTGTACAACAACTACCAGAGAGAGATGGGAGCTTGTTTTTTTTTTTTAAGTGAGTTCTTAGATAATAGTGGCATGTGTAAAAAAAAGGTGACTGTTTAAAGGAAATAAAAGATAGTATATTTATTTTAAAAGAGTGATTCAGTGTTCATTAGACTAGAAATTAATTGTGATTGACAGAGATTTTATTACTATGTAGCAAACGTGTAAAACAAATTGTACAGGGCTCCTAAAGTCTGGTTTCTGATTCATGCATTAATCTACTAAGTATGTAAAAGAAATTAAAACCATCCTGATAGCACGAAATTGCACAAATACTTCTACCTATTCATGTATGACCATCAATGACCTAAGCCAAACTCTACTCAAAAGGATTTACTGTAATAAGAAACAAAGATCACAGGGGAGAAACATGTCAGGATTTTAATAAGGATTATAAATTGCCCTTGTGGGAGATAATTTTTTTTTCTTTGAATAAATATTCACAGATCTTTACATTTTGCCAAAAGGTTGCTACTGTGTGATATAAGAACACTAAAATCTTCACTAACAGCCCTGCACTGGGAACTCTGAATCTGTGCTCCTGTCCCTTCTGGCTTGACCAAGGCTACATTAGTGATCATCTGGGAGTCCTTCTGTAGTAGGCCTACCTAAGAGCTATGAATTCTGGATCTGGGTCCCATTGGGCCTAAGGAACAGGTCTGTAAATTGGTCTTGCCTAGTCTAGTTAGGAACTCTGGATGCCCCAATCAGTAGCCCTCTGTTGTTGGCTTGGGTCCAAGGCTGAGTCAGAGATTAACTCTAAGGTTTCCCACAGAGCTGCCTCCAACTTGGAACTCTGAGCATTGAGTCTATGATCCTGGCTTATTCTGATTCCACAGTTCCTGCACTAATCATTTGCCTATACTTTGATTTTGTGCTGTTGGATGGATAAGAAGACCCATGGAAGTTTCTCTTTCCATTTTCCCATTCAGTTCTCAGTCCAGTGTCCTTCTTATTGAACTATCTATGTCTATTTAAATTAACACTCTATAGGTATTTCTTGTCTATCAAAATTGATTAAATGGATATGATAAAACTAAAACACCCAAATGAATATGTGATCTCATCAGCATGGATTTGTCTACCCTCCAACTATGTAGATCTCTTGGAGAAAGATATCTAGTAAACCCCAAATAAACCCTTACACCCAATTTACTCTAAATATCATTAATCAGACAATAGGTCCCTGCCCAAGTATGACTTTACGGTTATATTTTGGGCCCTCCTTGCTCAAAGTGAATATAAATAGTAACTATTTCTTTTGGACAGGAACCCTGAGGGTCTTCCCCTCCCAGTTTGATTTTTTATTTTTATTTTTTTAATTGAAGGGGCCATCCCTTGACTCACTTTTTAAAGAGGTCTGAATGGGCATTGCCTCACTCAAAGTGAGAACTTGAAAAGAGCTTAACTTAAAAAGGTCAAGGTATCCCTCTGCATCCTGGGCCATCTCCAGTTGTCCTGATCAATATCTGGCCAATGGATCCAGATGACTCTGGAAGAGAAAGTGAAGCTGGTGATTTTGTACTGCCCTCCCTTCCTCAAATCAAATTCAATTGCAAGCCAAGTCATCATTTCCCTGATGTCACAGTCCTTTTTGAGAATGAAAGACAAACCACATGACAATGCAGAACTCAACATATCCAAGTCTGCCCATGGTGAAGGGGGTGGGACATCTAATGTGCTGGCATCTTCCCTCACTTTACATTGGCTCCTGAGGGCACTTTTTCCTCACTTGCATCATTTCTTTGATGATATTTTACATGAGATTGCCTCTGTAATTTCATATGATAAATCGATAGTGATTCTCAAACTTTGCTTGTCCAAGGACAACTCTGCCATAGTAAGGAAAAAAAAAAAAACTTTCCCTGAATGACCATGTAATTTGCTCCTCAAACAACATAATACCTGACAAAATTCTTGCAGGAAGTAATAAGGACATGATTTTGAATGAGATAAAAGGGACTAATATCTAATAAAAAATTGCTGACAAACACCAAGCTATCAATATTATTGCATTATAATATCACTACCATAAGAAATCTGCCTACATTTTTGAACAAACATTGAAATAATTTTTACACATTGCTTTCAACATGTTCAAGTCAATTTACTCATTAAATATCCTTCAAATAAAAGCATTGACATTTTCCTCTATTGTTTAGTGTTTCTCATCTCGTTATTTAGATAAAAGTAAAAGAAAAAAATTATTAATGCTTTGGGACTTAACCTTTATCTATGCAGAATTAATTATTAAAAATAATTAATATACATTATTATGCAGTAAATGTATACTAAAGGAAATCTACAGAAATATAATAGAGGTAACAATATAAAGAAACATTTTAAATTTGCAAGTTTGCAATATTCTTCAAGAAAAAAAGGATTATATACTTTGTAATGGTCTCTAAAAGTGGAATGCAATCATTTTCTAGTTAAAACAACTCTAATTAAATATTCCCACCACCTTAGTAATTTAAAGTTGTATCTCTACTTACAGAACATCATTTAATAACCATTTCTTCTACTGAATAGTAAAAAAGGTATTATATAAATCTGTAGTCAGAGAGGAGATCTCTATCAAAGCCTAAGAAATGATAAAGGAAAAGAAAGGATCTCAGTGAAAATTATCAAAGGAATGTTTGAAGCTGTATGTCAAGCCTCCAAGAACACGACTTTCTGAAGCTAATAAAGACATATCATATATTCCTTGAGGTGAGACATAGAGTAGCTAAGTTGAACATCCTAGTCTTAAACCAACTAAGTATCCAAGTGATAAAATTCCATTTAGTTGTGTGCAAATAGATTATTATCTTTAAGGATTGCATAAAATCAAAAGCTACTTTCCCTGCAGGATCAACCAGTTCTATTATTATAATAAATAACATAAAATTGTAATAGAATTTGGAGACACATAGTTCATTCAAACATTTAAATCGAGAGGATGGTTTGTTAGACTCAATAAATAAGGTCTTATCGAAATACAAGTTGTCAGGGTAATGTATATATGAGTGTGGTAGTCAGTCATGGCCTCTGGCATGTGGGCAAACTTCCACTGTACTGCAACTCTGAGTCTGTCTCCTAGAATCAAATTTTGTTTAGACATGTTGGAATTTTATACAATTAAACAGCTGTGACAGCGAAGTGGTAGGTTTTCTCCTAGAGAAGCCAAAAAAAAAAAAGGATACTCATCCCTTCTCCAAAACTTTCTTTCCAATACCAAGTAAAGGTTAAAAATATCCTTAAAGCTATAATGACTTTTTGGAGAGAATTCCAAAAATCACTATGGTCAAAATGTAGGTCAGATATCTCCGTTATATCTCTTCAACTTTTATTTCATTTTTTCCCCTGCAGTTACATTTGAGGAGCCAAGGGCAGTTTTCAGACAAATTCATTACATGAATATCCCTCCAGGGGTAATATGGAGCCTTTGAACGAGAGTAAATGAACTGAAAGTAGAATTTTACTCAAATTTATGCATTGTAGACTTCATAGATATATGAAATTTTTTGTAATAATGGTAGAAACTGGTGAAAAAAAGAGGATTGCCAAAACCATAGCAAGCAGGGAAATACTACCTGGTTGTGGTTACAGGACATCCCTTTGTAGCCAACCTGGAAGCTGGACACACTAATGATTCTCTTGTACATGTCTAGCTGGTGGGTAATCAGAAAGAGCTGCAATAAATGAACTATTGGGCTTATGGGTAGGGAAGAAATCATGCACATTTAAATCGGTAACATGAGAAAAACCAGTAGTCCAACACAATACACAGATATACACACAAATGAAAGTGTGCTACACAAAGACTACTGACAAGAAGAATAGGACTGGTGTTTATGAGGCTGCTGTCCCAGACATCCTGTAGTAGGCCTAACTCTGCATTCATCAGGGATTCTTCTCTTAACGTTAGAGCAATATGGAAATGATACAAACATATTAATGTCAAAAATACGGGACAGGTCTCAAGAGTAGCAAATCAATGGAATCACAGCCCCGAAGTACCAGCTTGTCTGGGCATGACAGGAACTGCTTTGGGATTTAAAAGTAGAAAAAAGTCTATTTGGTGATGTTTCCTTCAATCTCTCTCTCTCTTAATAACTGCTGATCCCTATGGACATTCCAGCTGGAGAGGTATTATTTAGAAGAATTGAAAGTAATAAAGGCTAGTGATATGTCTTCTCTATAACAAGAGATGCAAATTTAAGAGTGAGGGATATGGGGTTTTGGAGTGGGTTTTTTGGTGTAGGTAGGGGATAGTTGCTTTGGGTTTTTTTATCCACTGAAAACTATGTAACATCTATTTGTCTGTCACTTTACTCAAAATGTGGGTCCTTTGGTTTGAGTGCTAGAAATATATTTGGGATGTTTGTACACATCAAGAAAATGTGAACTCATGAACTTGAATCTGAGTAACATACAATATTGGTAAAGAACATTATGCCACTGTAATCCTTTGGTAAACTTCAAAATATGTTACTTGACGACAAAAATAGTCATTAAAACTGTCCTTTGATGACAGAGATCAGGCACAAGAAGGTTCCATAATAGGGAATTACACCTCAAAAATGAAAACATTTAGACCTTCCTCTGGGGAGAAAGAAAATCTTATTGCCTGTGTACCCTCCTTGGGCCAGTATAGTGGAGGGCATTGTAGATGGGGAATAGAATTTGTCAATTCATTCTTCCTGCTCAGACAGGTGAGAGTCCATACCTATGACTCCAGATCTCAAGAAACTACACTAGAGATTATAAATAACAGATGTTATGAGTCTCACTTCAAAGATGATGAAATTGAAACTGTCCCTGGTCTTAGAACTGGTTGAAGATTCACAAGCAATTCATCAAGTTAGATAGATGCCCATTGTTGTAATTTTTAATTAGGCAGGACTATATTCATCAGAGATATACAAATCAATACATTCCTACTGCCTGCTGGGTCAGATTTAGAATCAAAGTGATAGGGAGAGAAACTGATTTCTTTGTATAAGGAACTTTCAGGTAAGGAAACTCTATCTTACCATTGCAAGGAGGCACCTTTTTCTGAAACTTAGTCATAGAGAATTACCTAGAGTTATGCAGGGACACAGTGCTAATATGTCTCAAGTGGGACTTGGACCCAGGTCTTCCTACTTGAAAGACCAGCTGGGTGCAAATCCCCTTTCTGTCACTTACAACTTATGTCACCAGGGGCAAGTCACGTTGTCCTCTGGACTGCAGTTTAACTGAGCTAAAAATATTGAGCAAGATGACCTCTATAGTCTTATTTCAGCTCTAATCCTATGATCCTATGAGCTACACTTCAGAAAGAGCTCAAAGTACTTCAAACAATCAAAGAATTTTAGAGTTGGAAGCAATGTCAGAGACCACTTAGTTCTGAACAAGAGTCTCCTTTACAATATACTGGCAAATGGTCATCCAACCTTTCCTTGAAGTGCCTGACACAGACTGAAAGCTTCACAAATAATCTATCTATCTATCTATCTATCTATCTATCTATCTATCTATCTATC
>NW_027185759.1:36474349-36478610 GCF_028583685.1 Petaurus breviceps papuanus | reverse complement strand
TATCTATCTATCTATCTATCTATCTATCTATCTATCTATCTATCTATCCATCCATCTATCCATCCATCCATCCATCCATCCATTCTTCTACCTACCCACCTACCTAACTAATCTATGAGAGTGAGAAGGAACCCATTACCTCAAGTCTACTTGACACTTAAAAAAACTAAAGGAAAGTGATTTCTAAGAAAAGAACAAGACTTGCCACCCAAAAGAACCAACACTGAATGATTTAATCTTCAACCCTGTACTTCCCAGTCTTATGTAAAAGTTTCCTATTAATAACTGAAAGGAAATTGTTCTTATTTATCTTATTAAATATGGTCTATGAAGAGAGGGGAATTGCTTTTATATCTTTCTGTCTTTCATTCTTCTCTCCCTTTTTCTTTCTTTCTTTGTTTCTTTCTTTCTTTCTCTTTCTTTTTTCCTTCCTTCCTTTCTTTTTCTTTTTCTTTCTTTTCTATATTGTCTATGAAGCTGAAGTCTAATAATATTTTACTTTCTACAGAGCTACAACATTCAGAGTAGAGCAAAATGGCAACAGTAAAAGATTTTTGTTATTCACTCATGCTTTATTGTAGAAATTAACTGCCAGGTTATAGTGACATTTCTCCTGTGAAATAAATTTACCCAGTGAGTTGTTAACTGAATACAAGGAGACTGACATTAGCCATTTTGGCAGGTGAAAATTAAAACTGTGTTTCATTTGTTCCAAAGCTGCCAAATGTGCAAAGAAAGAGAGGTTTTGGATCATCATACACATTTCATATATATTGTTGAATGTACAGGCAGGTCACAGATTGGTTTCTAAAGTTATTTCATTGTCCAGGAAAGGTAATAATAATATTTTAAGAGTTTTAGTTGAGATTACTATCCTATCACTGTAGCAATTAGAATAGGTAGGGCCATGTATGTCTATCATTCAGAGAACGATTTAGCTGTTGTTGATTCCTATATACCCTAAGTGAACAGAGAAACCAACAATGTGTAATTGACATTATCAAAAGGCACAGAGAAATCAATTGATTACTACACAGGTCTGGGGAAACATAGCAGACTGAATTATAAAGGCCAATGTATAACTCACACTGTTTTCTACACTGTGCATTTTCAAAAATGTTGTAAATTTGCATCTAGGGTTATTACTTGTTTACAAATATACCTCCAGGCCTGTAGCAATCCTGAAGCCCTTGCTAAAATGAGCATTCTAGTCTTTAGTCTGATGCACTCTATGGGCTGATCTCTGAGTAATACATGCCCATGTAAACTATTTGAACAATTGCTTTAATAGCCACTTGGAGAGCATTCATTCAGCACCCTTAGTCTATTATATCAATCCTGCAACAAGTATTTGTTATGCATATACTATGTGATGGACACTGTGATTGGAGATGGATGTTCAAGCAGCAAGAATGAAATAGCCCCTACCTACAAGGAACTTATATTCTAAGAGAAGAAGATAAATACAATAAAATTTGTACAGTATAAATATAATGCATGAAAAGGCAAATTAATATGAAGTATTTTTATTAACATATTATTACTTATATGAGTAATATTGAGCTGCACATTAAAGAAATAGGGACTCTGTGAAGGAGAAATGAGGAAGGGATGGGGTCTAGCTAGTACAAAGTCACAGAAATAGGAGATGGGGTGTAGTGTGACACAGAGAGAAGGCCACTTTTGCTGGATCACAGAGCATATGAGGAGGAAGAGTCTAATTAGGCTGGAAAGACAGGTTAAAGTCAGGGCATTAAAAGCCAAATGAAGGGGTTTCTTTCTGGCCTCCTCTCTCTTCTGCACATGGAACACTCTATCTCCCATCTCCATGCCTTTGAACTAGTCTCCCCACATGTCTGAAATGTAGCCATGTTCACCTCTGCCTCAGAGAATCTCCTTCAATACAGAGCCCAACCATCACCTTTGACAGGAAGCCTTTCCAAATCCCTACAACTGATACACCCTCTCTCCCAAAATATTTTTATTTCTTCTCCACATACTTACATGAGGAGAAGTACATTATCATAGATAGAGAGATGGCTTGGGTGCCAGTAAGACATGGCTTCAGCTCCCTTCTCTGACAAATACTAGCTATGTTACCACCTGGCCAGGTTACTTATTCTCTCAATGTCACAGGCAACTTGCTAAGATTATAAATCGCTGCCAACCTGTATTGATAGAGGAAGTTTCCCACAAGGCACTCATTGCACCCATGAAATCACTGGTACAGTCTCTATTAGTATCTATAGCTATATCTATACAGATAAAGAGATAATTATGGAGATACACACCCAGAACACAAACTCTCACATACTACCTAATAGAATGTGAGTTTTTGGAGAAAGGAATTCTCAGTCTTTACTTCTCTAGATTCTACTATGGTGTCTAGCATATAATAGGTGCTTAATAAATGCTTATTTATTCTTTAATTAGTTTTCTATTAAAAAAATCATATATTCATAGCACTCAACAATGGAAGGAGTCTATTCTGACTACCTCCTTTGATAGACAGGGTAAGTAAAGCCCCAGGGCAGCTAGGTGATGCAGGGAATAGATCACTGGGCCTGAAATCAAGAGGACCTGACTTCAAATCTGACTTCGGACAATTACTAGCTGTGTGACCCTACGCAAGTCACTTAACCCTGTTTGCCTCAGTTTCCTCATCTGTAAAATGAGCTGGAGAAGGAAATGACAAACCACTCCAGTGTCTTTGCCAAGGAAACCTCAAATAGGCTCATAAAAAGTTGGACATAACTAAAATCAGCTGAACCACAAGTGAGGCCCAGAGTAGTATAATTGACTTGCTTGGGATCATATGACTAGTAAGTCCTAAGAGCATCCAAGTTCACTGGATCAACAGCTAAAAATGACTTTAATTATCATTTCATTCAAATCCTTCATTTTACAGATGAGACAGCACAGGCCTAGAGAAGTTCAAGGTCACAAAGCAAATAATAATAGACCCTGGATCTTTCTACAATAGCATCTGAGCTCCCTGAACGAAGAAAAGTCAAACACAGGCTTAGATTTGCCTAAAAGCCAAAGAATAACATGCCCCAAATCTAACTGAATGGTTATTGTTGCTAATATTATTCTTATTCCAAATAGCCACGATTTCGCCTTCCTGCATAGCTCTGAATAGCTGTCTTTTCTGCAGCAATAACACTCAAAGACCACACACCATGTCTCCACTTAGGTCATCAAGACAAAACTGGGTCCTGTCCAGGGTTCCTTAACCAGCTGTCAAACTGTAAGACCCTGGGTAGTTGCAGATCCATAGGCAGCTGTATAATTTAGAATCCATCTCCTAAGCTGTCTGCTCTGCTTTCACACCACCATATTGGTTTTCACTCCAAAGTTGTGTGAGTGCTTGTTGGCATGATCAATGGTGCAGGTGCATGGCTTTGGGAAAGAAACAAAAGGCAACCCTATTGGTTTATTCTGTTTTACAAATATAAAGGGGGAAAAATCAATGTTAGATAAGTACAATGCGGAAAATCATTAGGGAAAAGGATTTTATTTTCATGCTCTCAATAGTTACATCAAAGAGTGAATATTTTAAAACATCAAGATTGTACAGAGAAGCATTGACATTGAGAGAGGAGGTACGGAAAGTGAATAAGAAAGGCAAATAGAAGGAAATGAAGAGAGAAAGAAAAAGAAAGAGATTTTAATAGTTCAAGCCCTGGTGTGTGTGTGTGTGTGTGTGTGTGTGTGTATGTATTTTTCAGAATTCTTGTTTTCCCATATATTTTTATATACTCAGTTTAAAACAATTTTATACTTATTAAAATACTTCTACCTTCCTCCACCCTTTCTGTCTGTCTGTCTCTCTCTAGTTACTGTTCTGTATGTATGCTAAAGGGTTTGGGCTGTGGGGGATTTTTCTTTACGCCCTTTAGATTACTACTGGCTTTGTCTCCTTCGAATTTACATAATTATACTAGAATATTCATACATATTGAAAGTCTATTCTTCCCTTCAATACTTAATGATATCTGGAACAACAATGATACTGGCATATCATTCTGTGATAAGGTTAGGATTACATAAATGTTGGGCAATGGAAGATGGGACAGAGTCTTAAATCTTCAAGAAACTCCAGCCTCTGATGGAAAACTTTCTCTACCCTAAAACTTTAGCAGAACTCTATTTGAAATAGCTGGGATGGAGTAGGAGTAGAAGTAGTAGTGGTGGTGGTGATGGTGGTGGTGGTGATGGTGGTGGTGGTGGTGATGATGGTGATGGTGGCGGTGGTAGT
>NW_027185759.1:36457680-36474339 GCF_028583685.1 Petaurus breviceps papuanus | reverse complement strand
TGATGGTGATGGTGGCGGTGGTAGTGATGGTGGTGGTGATGGTGATGATGGCGGTGGTAGTGATGGTGGTGGTGGTGATGGTAGTGGTGGTGATGGTGGTGGTGGTGGTGGTAGTGGGGGGACAGCAGCAGCAGCAACAGCAGAAACAACATTTATGTAGTATTTTAAAATGCTTTAAATGCATTAGCTCATTTAATCGTAACTCTCACTCAAGGAATAGGAATAATAAACACATGTTATAGTAGGGTATGAGTTGGACTAGGAAACTCTCGTCATTCTAATTATGAAATTCTGTAGTACTATTGTGAATGTGAATTTGACAATGATGTTCTACAATGGCACCTTTGGATTTAATCAAATTTGACACTAAGGTTGGTTCAAGGAAAGGCAGCATTTTGAAGCAGAGGTGGAGCCAATCTTCTCAAATCCCTTTCTTAACACATCCTGTCTGCATGACACTGGGCAACAGTAAGTTTTAGATTATAACCTTCAGAAAAGTTGCCAATTTGCTTAATAGAGGCAGGCTCCTCTCCAGGTATTACCTACACAAGTGAAATCATACATACAATACCTCTTCTCCCCTACCCCCCCCCAAAAAAGTCAAGCTAAAGACTTAACCTAGTAATGTGACCTTATTACTTAAATCAAAGCAACGGGACTTGCAATTAATACTGCTCATAACTCACAGGCAGAAGTCAACAGAGCTCAGGAAATATGCTCAGTGTACCTTATAAACAAAACAATCAATCAACAAACATTCAAATACTATTACGTTCCCTCACCATGGTGGGTGCCAGAGACTCAAAGATAAAGATGCAACAGTCCCTGGACTCTCATCATTTCTATTCTGTTGGGGGAGACAACATGTACATTTATAAGTATACAGGAGATATAGACCAAATACACACAACCTACATTGGGTAAAAGGGAACACCAACAGCTGGGGCAGATCAGTGCAGAAAAAGCATTCCTTGGGCTCTAGGTCATACTGAAATTCTATCTGCAGACCCAAAGGGGAAAAAGCATATCTTACAAGAAGAAAGGGAGCTTTGGGAGCATGGGCTGCTCAAAAGTTGTCAGAAGGAAGCCAAGGAACTGTCATGGAAGTCTGTATCACCTGGCGTCAGGTAATCTTAACCACTCAAGGGACGACTGCCCTCACATTGAGCTACAAAGGGAAGGGAAAAATAAATAAATAAGCTTGGTAGAACCTGACCTTGACTATGGCTCAAGCAAAATAAGTCTTGTGGTAGATGACTGCCCTAGTGGAGACAGAAGAGGTCACAGGGTATAGCATTAGCCATGGCTAAGTCTAGAACTGTCTTCATTTTTAAATTTTAAATCAATTAATTATTATTATTATTATTATTTGCTTTATGGAGGGCAATTGGGATTAAGTGACTTGCCCAAGGTCACACGGCTAGTTTTTGTGTTAAGTGTCTGAGGCGGGAGCCAGATTTGAACTCAGGTCCTCCTGACTCCAGGGTCGGTGCCCTATTCACTGAGCCACCTAGCCACCCCTGAATGCATTTTTTTTTTTTAGCTCAGGAGTTTATTCTCTGAACCTCTTATCTTTAACAGTGACATGGTAGATGCTTCTGCCTTCTCTATGAATGTGAACATGGCTTGTTTCCACTTCAGGTGTCAGTTTGCCATGATTTGCACTCGTACTGAAGGAACCTCAAGAAGGATGGTACAAGTCAGATACAAGGCCTACTTTGGGGGATCCAACTATTGACATAGCTTCCTCTGGTGGCTCATTTTTGTTCTAATTGTCTAATTAATTAATCACTTTTGAAACCATCCACCATCTTTTGTGTTTATTCTGAATATATTTATATATGTATTCAGATTATTCATATTTGTATATTATTATTAATATAATATATATTTTATTTATTTATTTATTTCATTTATAATAATATAAATCATTATTAATATTTGTATCATCGGTACCTACCACAGTGTTTGGTACACAGTAGGTGCTTAATAAATGCTTTTGGATGGACTGGCCATCTTCCTTTCACTATTGTACTACATTTGTGTTCTCAAAAGGTGAGCTGGCTTACAAAATATGGTGAATAAATGTATTTTCTAAAAAAAAAAAAAATAAAGAACAGAAAAAACCAGAAAGTATATCTCTAATTAGAAGTTAGGCCTATGGGAATCCTCATATTATGTGCACTTACAAATCAGTTTTTGAAACAATCTGCAGTTGCAAACTACATTGACTCCATATAGAAAACATCTAATGAACCACGCAAGAAATTATTTGCCACCTTAGCATTTAAATAACCTCTAATCACTGTATCCCTTAGGGAATCATTTATCTACTTATGCCATTGGTGTGAAATTAAGTGTTAAGTTTTCCCTTTAAATTTTCAAAGTATATGCTTCCATCTAATCAGCAAATTTGACAGGAAAACAAAATAAATCACTTTGAACAAATTTGGCTTCCAGTAGAGAAAAGGAGATGGGGGGTGCTCAACAATTTTTTTGTTGGGGGTGGGGACTTGAAACTTTAGTAAAGAGCTAGGATTTCAATAGTTGGTGACTTAAGATTTGCAAAATATTTCATATACAGTAAGTCATGCTATCTACACATGAACCAACCATTTTATCGCAAGTATTAGTAATCACAAGTATAGATGGGGAAACTGAGAAATGTTGTGATTTGCCCATAATTTCTCAACTATTAAGTGGCAAAGCCAAGATTTAAATTCAGGTATTTCCCGTAGCTAATCTGAGTTCTGATAACACCATTCTGCTCTCATGGTCACAGTATTTCTAAGGGTTATGGGCTTCCTGGGCCACTTTTAACGTAGATGCTCATGACAACAGCTGTACAGGAGCCATTGTGGAATTCCCCAGTCCAAACTCTAGGAAACCCACCCCTTATCACCCAGATCACCTTGTGGCTTTGGTACTCTTTGGTGCATAGGTTCTGGACTCCTGGATGTTGACTGATAAATGAGAACTCCACTTGCATCTTGTTCTTTTTGGTGGAAAAGACGAGCAGGCATGGATGTGAGATGTGATGTTCACAAGAGCTTTCGTTATCTTATATTTCTCCCCAACCCATTCCTCTTCTACATTTCTTCATTATTACTGAGAACAAGAGTATCATTTCAGTTACCCAAGTTCACAAACTTCCAAAACCAGTTGTGAAATCTTTGTTTCTTTCTCCACACCTCTCCTGTATGTCCCCTCTTGACAACTCACTTGGTCACCAACCTCCTCCCAACTGTCATCACTTCTCATTTGGGCTATTAAGAGAGTTCCATATTTGATCTTCCTATCACATACCTTTCCTTATGTTATTTCCTATTAAGTTTAAATGAAAAGGTATTTTTCTTGTTTGTCTGTTTTTCTTTTGCTTTTTGGAGGGAGAAAGGCAGGGCAGTTGTGGTTAAGTGACTTGCCCAAGGTCACACAGCTAATACGTGTTAAGTGTCTGAGGCCGTATTAGAACTCAGGTCCTCCTGACTCCAGGTCCAGTGCTCTATTCACTGTGCCACTTGGTTGCCCCAAATAGGTATTTTTCTATGTATGTAATTATTAATACATGTGTATAATTTACAAATAAGTACTGAACACCATATTTCAAGGTAACATGAAAGAAAGTTACCTGAATCTATGAGACAAGAGAGCTAAATATTTTTTTAAATCCACCAGTCATTTCCAAAAGAGATTCTAAAATGAGATTAGAAGATCATATGTGTACATTTTGCCTTTTTTCAATTGTTTCACTTGTGTCCAACTCTTTGTGAGCCCATTTGAGGTTTTCTAGGTAAAGATATAGGAGAGATTTGCCATTTTCTTCTCCAGCTCATTTTGCAGATAAGGAAACTGAAGCAAAGAAAGTTCAATGACTTGCCCAGGGTCACACAACTAATAACTGTCTGAGGCCAGATTTGAACTCAGGAAAATGAGTCTTTCTGATTCCAGGTCCAGCCCTTCTTCCACTGTGCCACCTAGCTGACAGATAAACAGAGACACACACAAAACACACACGTCATCTTTCAGCTCTCTTGTCTAATTATCTCTCTCAAGTGCTTGAAGTACTACATAATTATTAGCTATTATAAACGTATATATGTTTAAAATACTCGAAACATTGGTAGTGATTATCACATGCATTATTAAAAATGAAATGTTAGAATATCTATACAACACAAAAGCCTTATATGAAAATGGAAAAATTCAGCATCTTTTAAAGTCATTTTCACTTTCTAACTTGGTATTTTCTTTAAATCAAATTGTTTTACATATGTACATCTTAGATCAAACGAGGATTAAATTCCACCAACATTTCTTACTCATCAGACATGTGCTAGGCATTTTGCAAAGTATTCGGATTCTTCCTCAAAGCAATAGAACTTAACCTAACCATGAGACTGAATATACATTTTGCAAAGGATTATAATTACTCAATAGAATCATTAAAATACCTTAGGTAATAAATCAACTTCATTTTTTTTCTCTTTTCCTCATTGCACTGATGGGTGTTCTATTAAATCTTTGCCTAATAATAATTTTCATCATCCTACTCATTAAGATAATCATACAGGAACCGTAAACACACTAAATGAATTGCTAGAAGGGGCATATTAACAATATTGCCAACTAAATATGCTGTTGACCATGTGCTAATTAGAGTCAGCAACATTTAAGCATCATGTAGAAAATTTACATATACATATATGCGTGAATATATGCATACACACATATACTTCTATGATTAATGATAGCAATTCAGTTGGACTCTTACCAAGCTAAATATGATTTAAGTACTTCAACATCAAGATAATATTTGGGGTGATTTTGGATAAGTGGAAATTATAGAAAAAAAGTCTACATTGTGAACTTACTCATCATTTTTATTAATACTTAAATCTTTAATTTTTTTATTCTTTATGAATAAATTAAGTGAAGAAAGATCAAATCAGATGCTAATTCCTAATTCCTCTGGGAGTTAAATTAAGATGTTTGTCACATCTTCAGGTTACCTACTCCACTAAGTAACTCATTGGTGTCTTGAGTGGGTCCTTTTTCTTCTCCCTTGGCCCATTGCCTCTGCTGGGTAGGTTGCTTAACTGGGTTCTCTGGATCTGATTCTCTCGGAAACTTAGCGCCTAATTGTTAGCTCCACTTTTCTCTTAAATCCATAATGGACTCTCCGCTCCCAGGTGTCATGGTTCTTTTTCCTTTTCCTTCTTTCTGTATATCACTCTGTCATTTTGTCTAGTTATCTCTATCTCTCTGCCTCCCTCCCTCCCTCATCTTTCTCCCTTCTCTCTTTCCTTCTCCTGGATATGGCATGACCAAGTAGCACACATATGAGACATCATGGCTAATGTGTGAGGGAAAGAAGAAAGAAATCCCTCCTTCCCAGCAGCCATCTCATAAGGATACAGGAGTCATACTGCACAAAGATGTTTCTTCTCTCAAACTGTTACCAAACTGGAAAGCTTGTGAGCCATAATGGAAAGAGAAAAGAACTTAGAGTCAATAAGATCTAAGTTCAAATTCTGCCTCGGACAATTATTAGCTATGTGACCCTGAGTAAATAGTTTACCAACTCTTAGTCCCATATTTCTCATGTGTGATGATAATAGTATCTACTCTGTCAAGGCTGTTGTGGGAACCAAATAATATAATATATATTAAGTAAATCATAAACGTACATACATACATATACACACATATCAATTAACACTATTATCTGTCCCATTTTTTTGTAAAGATATTAAATGGGTTGACAGGAAACTCATCTGTTTGAGATCAACCCCTCACCCCTACCTTTTACATACACTTCCCCCAATATACAAACACATACATTTAAAGACCTTATGTTACCTTAAGATCTAAGTTTCTTGAGGGAGCTGTTTGTTCTTTCAATTTTGGTCTCAGGTCCCTAGCATAGCATCTTGTGTGAAAGATAGCCACAGAATTACAACATGTTGAATTGAATTGAGACTTGAATTATCTGGGTACCTCAGGCAAAAACAAAACAAAACTGACATTTTCCTAAATTAACTGGATATTTCAAATACACACACACACACACACACACACACTCACACACACACATTTTCCCCCTTAGATTGAATTTACTCCAAACCTTCTTCAACTATGAATTTGGGCATAGAAAAGCCATGGCTTAAGTTGGAATGCCAGCTAAGGTTGGAGTTAAGCTGAACAATGAATCAAGCCATTAATCATTCACTTCCCACATCCTCAGTCCCCACACTCTTCCTAGTAACCAATATAATTGTTTACACATTTTATATGTACTACCTTCTGAATGATTCATTAAAGAATTTGAAGTTATTGACAGAAAACTGAAATGGGGCTATACATGGTGGTTTCATCTCTTCTTCAATTGAAGACTGTGACTTGGAAGAGAAAGAAAGGCTATTCAAAGTGGACAGATGGCTACATAAAAAGTGTCAGAAAACAGGATTTATTTAGCTTCCTGGACCGTGGCCTATGATATAAGAATGATGGTCTCTTGGCAAGGGTTGGAGTGCATTCATAAAGTCCGGGAAGAATTTATTTGGCAAGAGCTTTTTCAAATCTGATTAAGTTGAATTTTGAGAAGAACATACAAACAAAACTAGAAAGCTGAATGCTATAGAGAAAAACATGCAAATTATAGAAAGAAGCAGCAACACGAATCTTTAGATGAAAATAACAATGAAGATAAGAATAATCCTTATGGTCTAAAATGTCTATTTACCTATATATGGTTTATGGGAAAAATAATTTGCAATTTTAACACAAGAAGACAGCGCATGTGTTGAAGATTTCACTGATGAAGTTAAGATTATGATTCAAAACTGAAATAAAGAGATAGAAACACTATTTTCTTTCCAAATAAACATACCCAATTAAAGGGAAGAAAACATAGCATTATACTGGTATGGAAAGACTTGAATACAGAAATGGAAGGACAATGGAAAATATTTGGGTGAAGGTAAAACTTGACAAAAACCACAATTAAAAACATTATGGAAATGGATATGACATACCACCTAATCACACTGAGGATAAAGATACTTTAGAAATCCAGATTATAAAACTACAACAGAGAAAAGCTATAGTAATAACTTAACACTTTGGTAATTCTGCCAGTTGTACAATAGAATACTTCCTAAAATTTTATTTATTATACAATAATAATTTCTCAGACATTCATTTGGATCTGTGATTTCACAGATTTGGAAATTTCTTCCATTGGCCCAAATTACATTCCTGTTTACCAATTCTGAGTGAGTCTCCCCATGCCCTCCTGAAAATTTACTATAGGGAGCTACCTCAGTTTCTAACAGCATTAAGAGAATGCCACATATTTGTGTATGTGTACATACATATACATATGCACACATGCATATGCGTATATACACACATATGTATATATACATGGGTATAGAAATATGTAATGCATGCATCATACATACATACATATACACACATACATGGGAAGTTACTTCTCTGGTCCTCAGTTTCCTCATCTGTAAAATGTGTATTAGATTAGATGACCAGTATTGTTTTTTCCAACTCAAAATTCTGTCATTCCCACCATTATTCTGTAACCCCATAGGGTTTCTACAAGTATTTGCAGGGATGAGGCCACATTCTCTTGCAGTAAATAGAACTGCCTTTTGTCTCTAGAATCTTTCTGTAAAATTGAGGGTGGCAGATGAGGAATGATGGATAAGTAGTCTTCTTCCTACATGGTATGCTTTTTAGGGAACCAAGATTACAGTGATTCCCTTCCCTAAAAGCATATCCTACAATGATTTGATTTTTTTTTACATTTGCTCACTGCAATTATCCTAAATGACATTAAGATTTAAGTCTGCACTTTACAGAAATTATCTCACAAGACTCATAACAACAACATGTGGCAGGTATGAGGTATTATTTACCCTGTGTTATGCATGAACATACTGAGTCTCAGGGAGGTTAAATAACAGACCAAGAGTCACAGAGATAGCTTTAGTGACAAGTCTTCCTAACCCCAGGTTCAACACCATTCACTATGTTATCCTGTCTTTCCATCATTTGAAATACATGCAAAGCTTGAAGTGTTGTTTTCCATTAAAATACAAGAATAACTGGGAGGTCAATGTTTTGGTGACTTCCCAGTAATGAGAGGGATGATCCCTTGATGAGAATGCCTTTATTGAGTCCTGCCTTGAGTATAGTTTTTTAACAAAAAAGTGGGGAGGTAGAGCTGTTATACAGGTGTGAGGATGTCACTGCAAAAAGGAGGACACGGCCAAATTGGGAGCCAGGGATTACATAGGTAAATTTTGTTGATTTTCAACATATCATAACTCTACAAACAATCTGAGACTCTAAACAGACAGTGCATACACCTTTCTGCTCTCTCCACACAAATCAGGAAGAGGATTCTTGGGAGGTAATTTGAAGACTCCTCTAAATTCAACAAACTTTTCTTCACTTTCTTAGTTCCTGAATCTATAATGTTTACTTGCATCTTTCTTCCCTCAATTTTTTTCCATTTCTGATGTCTACAGAATCACAAAATGTTTATTTAAAGATAGAAAGAATCTTACGAATTACCTAGTTTAATCTCTTTATTTTAAACATGTGGAAGCTGAGACCCTGAGAAGTAGGCTGGCTAGAGTGAGGTCACATTGCTAGTAAGTGCAAGAGTCAGGACAAGAATCTAAAACTTCTCAGTGATGGTAGTTCAGTGTTGTATATGGTAGATAACATTACCCCTCTACCCAGAAAAAAACAAGACTCAAGCAGTGCACAGAATGATGTATGGAGAGACTGGGATAGAGAGAGAGTTTGAGAACAGTGTCCATAAAATATTCAGATGACAATGGATTTACATTTCTTGGGTATTTCAATTCTGAAAGTATGTCATCTCTTTCCCTCCTCTCTCTTTTTCTCTGTCTCTTTGATTCCGTTTCTTTTAATTGGAGGAGGGATATAAACTTGAAGTCTGATCCTTCATTAACTTCATGCTAGCTAATCTGTTCATTTCCTGACCCACCTAGCTAAGTCCACTCTGGTTTCAGCTCCATGAAACAAAATGCTTCTGGGTCAGGTCCCACAAGAGTCTCCATTTTCCAGATTCCTGTTCTTTGTTGTCTTTCTCCATTAGATTGTAAGCTCCATGAGGGCAGAGATTTCCTTTCTTTTCTTCTTTGTATCCCCAACTCTTAGCCCAATGCGTGGCACCTAGTAGACACTTCATAACTGTTTATTGAATTATTGAAGTTGGTAGTATTCTATGGCTGATGATAAGTCAGTAAAATTGTAACCATACTTCCAAAGCTAACATAGTTTGTCTGCCTGCCCCCTTATCTGGTGTGGCCTACCCTGATCACTGAAGCTGCTTGCCCAATTAAAACTTGGGCAGTGGTGGCCAAGCCAGTCTGAGCAAAAGAGACCCAAAGGGATAGTCCTTCTCTATTTCAAATAACCGCCTGAATCTTTCTTTTAGTTTCTCCATGTAAGTCCTCCAAAAGAGAAGTTTTCAGGAAATACACACACACACACACACACACACACACACACACACACACACCTCTATTGGCTCAAAGAATTTGCTTTTTTTTTTTAAATATCTTTAACAAGAGAATCTGAAAGGGAGACCCTGAAAGAGTTTTTTCCTTCCTGCTCCAGTAAAGGTATATATTACTTGTATCTTTTCAGTGGAAGGAATGCAATGCAGGTCCTTGCTCTTTTAAAATATTATTCAAAAGAGTCCCTACCAAATATAGAACATTGTATTAGACACCAGAGAAACAAAGAATTATAATAAACAATCCCTCCTGTCAAGTGGTTTGTGGTCTACTTAGGAAGATAAGACTCTCAAATTTCCTGAGAGCATTCTGTCTAATTTTATCCTTTCCTCGCTCATGCTCTAACTTATATTGTACATCTCTGTGTGTATATGTTACCTTCTTCCAGTGGAATATAAGGTCTTTGAAAGTAGGGAATATTTTGTTTTTGTAACACCAGCACATAGCACAGGATCCTTTGTCTGGTAGGTGCTAAATAAATGGGTGTGTATAGGAACATATGTATGTACATATATATGACAATATACACTTTAATTTCTTACCAATGGCTTTATTTTAACTTGTTCCCTTAGCATAAGGGTAGATTATACAATAGCTGATGCATTCCATCTTACATAGTAAATATGTACTTCACATTATATCGAATAAAACACTTCTTCAAAGGAGCAGATAAAATATTGAAGGCTATCTCTTTATAATGCATTTCTCCCCAAATCATTTAGCAACAGGAAGCAAGTAGAGTACTATTAATTTTGCTCCAGGAATTTAAGTGGCAAAGAGCTAAAATAATTTTCTATGGACTCTCCCAAGGCCCAAAAATATCCTCAAAATTCACAAATACCAACCTGAGGCTGAACTTTTACTATGAGAAAAAGAAAGAAGAGAAAAGAAAAAAGAAATCAAAAACCTCTCAAGACTCACCACTCCCCAAATCTTTTCAATATTAAAAAAATTAGGTAAACGGAAATTTCAACATTTAGGTACTCACTTTTGAATTATAATATAACAACAAATCAACTCAACAAGCATTTTGTATGTATCAACTATATACTTGTAATTGTGTTAATCACTGAGAATATAAATACAAGCAGAAAAAGAGATACTGCTTTCAATGTGCTTAACATTCTAACAGGGAAAGCATGAAGAAAGCTGAAAATGGGGGTGAGAAGGAAAAGGTACCCACAAGAGGGCATGGTGTTAAAAGAAGTTAAGAGATGGTAGATGAAGATGAAGACAAAGCTGAAGTAAGAACTTTCCTTTAAATGAGGTTCTGGGAGGAACCAACCAATCAAAGGAAGGGACCAAATAGGCAGAGTTAACTAGAGTTTACTACTAGACTTAACCAGATATTTTTTTAAGTTGTTAGATATTTCAGCATTTGGGTATATGACTCATTAGGCAAAATAATCTTTTTTTCTTTTAAGTTTGAGAGGCACCATGGACTTGGAGAAAAAACAAACATAAAAACCAAAACTGGGTACGAATTCTGGCTTACCTGGACAAGTCATTTGACTTGTCCAAGCTTGAGAGTCCACATCTGATGAAAGAGAATGATGTCATATGCACTATTTTCCCATCCAGTGTTACTATTAAAAAAAGCTAATAATAAACCTTAAAGTACTCTCTCTATATTTTTTTTAAGACAAAACAACAATTTACCATGAACAATGAAGGATCACAGAATTAATGAAAACCTCTTACAATCTGTCTTCTGACCTTATCATTCCACCAAAATTACTCTGTCCAAAGTCACTAATGATCTCTTACGTGCCAAATCCAATGTCCTTTGCTCAGTCTCATTCTTCTTGACCTCTCTGAAATCTTTTACATTGTTCTTAACTCTCTCTTCCTTGATACTCCCTTCTCTCTAGGCTTTTGGGGTTTTTTAGTCTCTCCTGATTATTCTATTATTTATCTGACACTCATTCTTTCTCCTTTTTTAGACCCTCTTCCATATCACAACCTTCTGTCCTGAACTCTCTTTTCTTCTCCCTCTATACCACTTCACTTGGTGATCTTATCAACTCCCATGGATTTAATTACATCTCTCTGAAGAAAATTTCTTGAGTCTACCTTCCTGCCACAATCTCTCTACTAATCTCCAATTTCATATCTCCACCTGCCTTTCAAACATTTCAAACCAGTAAACATCTTAAACTCAGTATGTCACAAATGAAACACATTTTTTCTCCCCAACTCTCCACCTTCTCTATTTCTGTAGAGGGCACCACAATCTTCCAGTCTCTCATACTCCCAACCTAAGAGTCCTTCTAGGCTCCTCACTATCCCTCAGCCCAATAACCAAGCTATTGTCAAGGCCTGCTTCTGTCACTACCACCTAGTCCCATCACTGGTATATTATCCACATGGTCTCTGGGCCAGCCTTCTCACCCATGTGACAGATCTCTGCTTTTGACCTCCCATGTTGTCTTAGGTGGGAGAGTATTTTAAACATACCTTTTTTTGGCTCTGAGACCCTTAAATTTGATTCGAGGCATTATTTTAAAGCTCTTTGGAGAGGAATGTTGGGTGAGCTCAGCTGAAAGTATTTTTTCTACTCTGCCATCTTGGCTCTGCCCCCAAAAGTTACTCCCTCATTTTTAATCATCTTCCCAATGCTTGTTCCATCTAATTTTCATCAAGTCACTTGGCCTCTGAGTCTGAATTTCCTCACTTGTCAAATGAGAGTTTGCCTAAATGATGTCATAACTTCCCTTCCAACTCTGAAACTCTAGGAATCTATTATCTTGATTGATTTTGTCATTGAATAGACTGATACTTTGGTATCATACAGATCTAGCCAAATAATTCTGAAGTTGGAAGACTGGAAATATGGAAAGCTTATTTAATCTCAGGATGAGTCTGCATAATGTTGGGGAGAAACTATATTTAAAAGAAAAGTGCTGAATGAAAGTGATTACCCCATTTCATTTGGATTCCTACTAATCAGAGTTTATCAGATTTAGTAACAATTTCGGACTGGGCAAAGACATTAACCACTGCAGCAAACTATGCTGTCAAGTAATATTAAAAATACCATTATAAATTCAATTAATGCCATTTGCAAGTCATGATAAAACACAGCCATAACATTAAGATCAGTCATATCCCTGAGGCTATATAAAAATCCACCTGGATCTTTATATAATTAAAGTTAGATCCCTTATAGAATAAAATCCATTCAGAGAATGCACATTTCTAAGTGATCAATATGTAGTTAAGAGTCCAGAAACAACTAATTAAAATTATGTGATTTGATGCAATGAGAATTTTTTTAAACCCAATAATTGTTTTAGCATTTAACAAGATTTAAACAAGGGGGAGGCAGTAGAGTATAAGGAAAAACAAAAAGTTAAAATTGGAGTCAACAGCCCTGGGTTTGAAATTTAGCTCTGCTCTTACTGTGTGGCTTTGGGCCAGCCACATAACCACACTGGGTCTCAATTTCTCCACCTGTAAAATGAAAATGGCAAGGACTTTGGAATAGATGATTTCTAGGACCCTTTCCAGCTCTAGATCCTATGGGGGAGGGGCAGGAAATATTTTGCACTAATATAAGGCACCTAATGACTGAAATACATAATATCAAGGGGTTGTCTAGTCACAAAGAACCCCATCCCCTAGGATTTGGAGGAGGAAAAGAAGGAGGAAGGGAAAGGGAAAGGGGAAGGGAAAGCGGAAGGGGAAGGGGAAAGGAAAGTGGAAGAGGAAGGTGGGGAAGGGGAAGGGGAAGAAGAAGAAACCAACACAACATCACCCTTGGATGTGGTTGGGGGCAGATCATAGAATTTTCCTTGTACAGTAATAGTGTACACTCACAAAGAGAAATGAGAAGAAATGAAGGAAGAAGTGATGGCTGTCTCATGCCAATAGCATAACCATAGGAGCCAACAGAGAGAGAGAGATAGACAGAAAGACAAATGGACAGACAGAGACAGATAGAAGGGTGGGGAGGGGACAGGGAGAACTTTCCTATTACAGGGTTGGGAGTTCCAACACCCACCTTGTTTTAAGTGAGTTTTGGTCTCCAATAAGGGTTGCGGGTGCAAACCATTTCACAACTTCCCGAGTGTAGAATTACTATGATTGTGGGCCAAGTTTGATAAATTTGCCTGTCAGACATGAGTCAAGGTTACACATGTGATCCAAAGATCTTTAAATGCAATTTGCTAACCTTTGCATCACAATCACAACAATTTTAGAGTTGGGCAAGACCTCAGAGGCTATCTAGTCCAACTCATATCTGAATCTGTGAAATATAATGGGGATAAATATAAAGTCTTACATTTGGGTTTATACAATCAAGTTCATGATTACAAGATTAATAAAGCAATAGAGGAAGTTTGGTTAGAAAGGCGTTCCTTTGAAAAATACAAGTGCAGTATGAGTCAACAGTGTGATAACAGTAAAAAACCTAATGACTAACTTAAGAGGAATTAAAAAGGGAAGAGTTTCCAGAATATGTGGGGGGTGGGTAATAAATCTACTCTACTCAGTTCTAGGCAGGTCAAATCAAATACAGGTGTAAAGTTCGTAATAAGGATGGTGAAGAGTCTTAAGACTATGCCATATAAAGATTTGTTAAAGGAAGAGAAGTTTAGCCTGGAGAAGAGAAGACTTATGTTTTATATCTGTATCTAAAGAATTGTCTGGGGTCGGCCAGGTAGCACAGGGGGGCGGCCAGGTAGCACAGCGAGTAAGAGCACCGGCTCCAGTGTTGAGAAGACCTGGAGATTGAATCCCGGGCTCAGACACTTAGCACCCACCCAGAAACACCTGGCCGTGTAACCTTGAGCAAGTTACTTAACCCCAATTGCTTAGGGGTGGCCAGGTGGCTCAGCGAGTAAGAGCATCGGCTCCAGTGTTGGGACGACCTGGAGATCGAATCCCAGGCTCAGACACTCAGCACCACACCCAGAAATAACTGGCCTTGTAACCTTGGGCAAGTTACTTAACCCTGATTGCTTAAAAAAAAAAAAAAAAGAATTGTCATAGGGAATAAGGAATAGATAAATTATACCTGGCTAAAGAAAGCAGAACAAAAAGTAACAGGGAGGGAAGGTGGATTATGATAAGGTCAATTTTAGCTTTTTGTAAGGAAAAATTTGGGGGCAGCTAGGTGGCACAGGGCATAGAGCACCAGCCCTGGAGTCAGGAGGACCTGAGTTCAAATCCAGCCTCAGACATTTAACACTTACTAGCCATGTGACCTTGGGCAAGTCACTTAACCCCAATTGCCCTGCCCTCCCCCTCCGGAAAAAAAGGAAAAACTTCCAGGCAATTTGAGATATGCAAAAGTGGAATGGACTGGCTAGGGATATAGTGTGGCCCAGTGGAAATGTTCATTTAGGTATGGATTAAATTAAATGGCCTCTTAGCTTCCATCCAACCTAGAGGCTCTTTGACACATACCCCAAGTTCAAACTGACCAATTTACAACTTTGATTCTTGTTCATTTACTCTGGTGAAGCTGAGATCCAATAATACATTAGACACTAGTACATAGGAATTGCAATATGCTGAAGGATATTATAGATCACAAACATCAAAAAGCCCACAGAACTCATTTAAAATACAATTGAGAAATATTTGACAAAACTTCAAAAATAAAAGAAAACACAGATATATTATTATGTGGTTTCTAAGTCTATACTTGGCCTCCAGGGATCCTTAGCCATCAGTTAACATCTCCTGTTTCTGAGTTGGACACCAATGTCCAGTTTACCATACAATATTCCATTAGATATAGGAGGCATTGGGTTATTTCTGCCCTTTCTATGTTTGATTTCATCAGAAAGTGAATATGTTTAGGCCTAAACTGATAACATTTTGTTTTTTAGGACAGAACATGTGTGATGTTTTTTAAAACCCGCCTACACATATCTCATATCAGACTCCATGTTGATGGGTTAAGTATAGCTGAATTAGAAACACAGTCCAGATTCTGTCTCCCTCCAGCATTCATTGACTGTGAGAAAAAAAAGAAACACTGCAAAACAAAACAGCATAAGGGTTCTGCAAACCCCAAAATATTTGAAGACAGTTGATGAACTCGAAATGTGATTGTGTTCAGTCACTTTTGCTAATTAGGATGATGATTCCTTGGCTAATCTCTCACATGCAATTCAGCATCTTTACTGTTCAGTCAGGAATGAAGATATTTACAAAAAGAAGCATTTGTCAAACTCCTACTATGTTATGTAGTAAGGCAGGTTCGTAAGATAAATAGACGAAAATGAAATGGTCCCATACCTCAAAAAACTTTTCTTTTGCCAGAGAAAAACAATATGCAATAGAAAATTAAATGTAAATATATATACACACATGCACACACAGTAACTTCTGGGATGGGGATCCATTTATAAAGTGAAAGACAGTTTTTTAACATTAGAACAGGCATTGCAAAGGACACAATGGGGAAAAATTAAGGAAGAGTGTAAGGGATATAGGAGGAATGACACTACATGGATGACAATGAATGAGAGGGGAATGGAGGAAAGGCAAGAGAATCCTAGTCTGTGCATATTATGATTCAGAATCACAGGAATGTGATTGTCAGTAAAGTCAGGGAGCAGGGAAGTACCACGGGTTTTCATAGAAGCAAAAGTAACATTGATTTAATTATCAGTTCCTGAAGAAGGAATGAAAAGGCAGGAGGGGGAGAAGTCCTGTGTCATTTTCTAGTTTTGCTTGGTTAAAGAGAGGCTTCTTTATCTGGGCTCAGCCTTGTTAGGCAGGAGTGAGATATGTTGGAACTATTGATATTTCAGGTTTTATTAAATGAAGGCAGAGTTTCTAGAAGTAGAGAGGATAAGACTGTTATGCTGGGCCCTGGGGAGGCCACATCTATAGTGTGAATTCATTTCTAGACATCACGTTCTAGGGAAGAAATAAGAAATAAGAAGACATTCAAGAAAGAGTTATCGGGATAGTGAAGGGTCTCAAAACCATAGCATACAAGGATCAGTCAAAGGAACTGGGCAAGTTTAGCTTCGAGAAAAGTGATAATTTAATGTGTTTCCTCAAAATGAACAGAAAGTATTAACTCAAGTTACCTAAACAGGCACGATTCAAAATATAAACATCA
>NW_027185759.1:36450381-36457670 GCF_028583685.1 Petaurus breviceps papuanus | reverse complement strand
AGCTTGAATATAACGTAGTATAGGCTTTTTATTTTACAGAAGAGGAAACTAAAGTGCAAAGAGTTTCAGTGATGTTCATTATTTGCTTGAGTACGCTCTGAATAATGAATAAATAAAACATTCCAATCTAAATATTATCCAGCATCTCATAGAAGAGAATATTTTTCTCTCTGACCACATGGTGAATATTTATCCTTCAAACATTCAATATGCCAGGAAGTATGAAAAAATGTCAACCCATATTGTTTCATAAAAGATTTCCTGGGGTTGGCTTTATTTATTTATTTTCCCATTGAGGCATCTTCCCTTGGACCACTTTCAGCTCTTGTCAAAACAACACGCTTTTATCCTGGAGGGTAGAAAAATATAACAATCCTGCAGCTTCCTAAGCTGCTCCCCTCCTGTGGTACTGACATCCTAAATGAACAGTCTCTTTGCAAAGTGTTTAAGATGCTATAGCAAATACAGGTCAAGACACAGCAGTGAGTCCAATAAGAGGGCAAGTGAGCAACATGGTAGTAAGTGGGTTAATAAAAAAATAGGGCAGTGAGGAGCCCCTGTCCAAATGGAGTAATCTCATCATACAGACAGGTGGCATCAAAATCCAGGCTTTCGGGGCTGTCTCTTGAAAGCAGCTGCCATTCTTTCACTATCCAAGCCTTGCATCTACACTCATCTGTTGCTTCAGAAAACTGGGACACTGTAGAATCATGAACAATAGGACTCTCCTGTTCTTCAACCTTGCTTGTATTTGCAGATTTTTCTTTTTTCTATTTAATTCCTCTAAAAGGGAAAATAAACAAGACTCCAGTTCCTTCTTCAATAAAAATGGCTTCTCCTTGGGTACTTGAAGCTAATTCTTTCATGTGTTTGTGAACTCGTGTTTCTTTTTGGTTTAATGGAATTAAACCCTTGTCCAACTTCATTAGCACCAACTTAATATGATACTGAGTCACTTTGAGAAGCAATATGGAGTAAGGCCCACTAAAGAAATGAAAAGTTGCCTCCTCTAAAGGCTGACTCTTTGTAACACATGTGAGCCAAGTTTACTGCTAAAAAACCAAATCAGCTGACATAGTTGGTAAATCGCTTTAATGCTTACTCCTGCTGTAAAACAGAAAATCATTAAAATCAAACCTAATACACCCAGACTTTTTCTTTTGCAGATTTCAAAATAGGAATAAAGAGTTGTGTACCTGAAAAGTTGTCAGATGTAGAAAACGTTCAGGGGAGATCAAAAAGGGTCAGGTCAATTTGTCACTGAGTTAACCTCTGCTGAGAGAAGACAGGGATATTAGCCTGCCCTTCTCCACTGAAACCACAGCTTGAAATGCATACACATACATATCTATATACACATGTATACATAAATGCATACATACACATATATGAATGGTGGCTAATATATATTGTTTATTTAATATTACTGGTATCAGGAATGGGATATTAGGAAAAAAATTTTTTCCACTATAATAAATTGTATATTCAACTGTTTGAAGCAAAATTTCTATTCTTACATTTATTTTATTACTTTTAGTAGGAATTTAAATGTCCATATGTTTATAAGGAAGATAAATTAGGAAAAAAAGAATAGTTATTTCTTATAAGAATTTTTAAAGTAGCTAATCATATTGATTTTTGAGAATTTATTCCAGTATTATGGATGCCATAGACCTTAACTGATTAAAAGTGCTCCCTCTCTGAAAACCTGAAATATCATGATTACATGTCCAATTACACTTCAATATCTAGAAGCAGCTTCTTTCTGTACTTTACAAGTACAGTTGTGAAAAGAAATCAAATTAATCTCAATTCACTTGAAAAATGCTTCCTTTTAATGACTCATTTCCAAGATTTACAAAGCTTCAAGTACAGTTGTAGAATAGATTACTAAAGAAATGATCTGTGAACATTTAGAAATAAAAATTATAATTAACAAAAACAACAATAATAATTTTTCAGTGACTTGCCCAGGGTTACATAGCTATAAATATCTAAGACCAGACTTAAACTCAGGTCTTCCTGACTCTAATCTATCCACCATGCCATCTAGCTGCTTAGCAGCAAGCATATGTTTATAATTTAAAATTATATTAAATTACATGAATTATTATATATTATATAAATAAATTTTAATTATGTTAAAATTTTGCATTTTTATTTTTCTGGATTAATTAGATATGTTAGTGACTAGACTGGTCAAAGCATGGAGAATTTATAAGGGGAGAGGTACATTCAAAAGTATGTGATAAGGCTAGAAACATTATATACATTTTGAATAGGAAACCACAGTTTTGTTTTTTGTGTTTTTGTTTTTAAAATATAAGTATCAGAGTGGCAAAGAACCAGCACTGGAGTCAGGAGGACCTGAGTACAAATTTAGCCTCAAACACTTACTAGCCGTGTGACCCTGGGCAAGTTACTTAACCCTGTTTGCCTCAGTTTCTCATCTGTAAAATGAGCTCAAGAAGGAAATGTCAAACCACTCCAGTATCTTTGCCAAGAAAACCCCAAATGGGGTCATGGAGAGTTGGACATGATTGAAATGACTCCAGAAGAACATCAGAGTGGTATATTAGGATGATTATTTGGGCAGCAGCATGAAAAATAGCTAGAGGGAATCAAACAGAGATATGGTGACTAGGGAGGAAGCTGTTTAACAATGATAAAGTATGAGAATGAGGAGATATGGTGAGAAAGCAGTCAGATCAAAAAGATCTGAAAGGGTTTTAGTAAGTTTCACCTATGTGTTTTAGATGTGAGCTCCCTTTCCCCTGGATTCTGTACACATTAACAAAGAGGATGTCATAGGCAATCTGAGGAGGGTGGAGGGAGGAATATTTTGTAACAACCATTTTTTCTGAACCACTTCAATAAATATTCCATTTGAAAAGCTACTTAAGGCTGGCTGATTAAATGATTCTCAACTGATAATCTTGCGTGAAAAATCACTGATGGGTGCTCAAGGAGATGGGATTAGAAAATCACCCACAACTTTTCAGTTTCATGTCTGATTTACAAGATTCTAGTAAATAAATTCTTATTATTCTTTGTTAATTGTGTTCCACTTCTGCACAGGAATCTGTGAACCTTATATTGTAAGTCATGGAACAGAAATCCATTTTCCATTTTTAGACACTTTCTTAGCCAGTCATTTACTTCAACTTTTTTTTTCTCTTTTACATCATTTGTCGTCAATAAGCAATGGTGAGGAAAGCACATACTGTGCCATTATGATCATCAGGGTCTTACATAAGGTCTCAGTCATTCATATATACATAGATATGTGTACGTAGATAGATATATAGATAGATAGACAAATAGAGAGACAGATAGACAGACAGGTAGATAGATAGACAGACAGACAGGTAGACAGACAGACAGACATATAGATAGATGATAGATATATAGACAGACAGACAGGTAGATAGATAGATATTGGCAAGGCAATTGAAATTAAGTTGACTTTCCCAGGGTCACACAGCTAGTAAGTGATATCTGAAGCTGGATTTGAACACAGGTCCTCCTGACTCCAGAGCCAGTGTTCTATCCACTGTGCCACCTAGTTACTCCCATAATCTTTTTTCTTTGGAAGGGGGAGGGCAGGACAATTGGGGTTAAGTGACTTGCTCAAGGTCACACAACTAGCAGGTGTTAAGTGTCTGAGGCCGGATTTGAATTGCAGGTCCTCCTGACTCTAGCGCTGGTGCTCTGTTCACTGCACCACCTAGCTGCCCCCTACTCCCATAATTTTTAAATATTCTTTTTAGTATCCTTCTGGAAATGTAATTTGTACCTACATGAATCTTCAGAAATGAGTAATTATCATCCTTTTTGATAAGTCTCAGGAGATTTTCTGTTATATCCTGGATGCCTGTGCTAGGAAGACAACAAACCTCTCTATTATTGTTTTATCTTGGATCTTGTGATACTTTGTTGAGTATTATGTGTTTATAGGGTGTACTCAGTGAGGTGCAAAACAGAGTTATGAATTAAGAACTAGACCATTGAAAAGAGGCAAGGGTAGAGAGAGTCATTTTTGTAAAGGTTATAACATAAGTTGTGAAAGGGAGGGAGATTACCAAGGGATAAAGTATCACAGAGAGTATCAGAGGTGAAAGGGTCTTCAATGAGGAGAGAGAAGATGGCCAAGTACAGAAACTTAGGAGACTCAACTTTGAAGGGATAGGTGGGAGAAGGAAGAGAACAAGTTACTTTAGGACTTGGGAACATCCAAATGAATGGACCATATGTGTAATCAAATGCTTCAGAAATGTCAAGGAAAATGAGGAAAGAAAAGAAATAAATAGATGTACTAAGAATGAGTCCCTAGGGAGCAAGGTATCCTGGCAAATGTTTAACAAGTAGTTCTGTGGGGAAAAATGTATAATGCACTTTTAAGTTTAATCTGCAGCATTTTCTGCATCACATTCTTAAGTCTAGCAATCAACAAAACAAATAAATCTCTGAGACATAAATACCCACACTGAAATTTTAACAACTTTAACAATCAACTCTTCTGAGTGAGTACAAGCTAGTTCCCACAGCACTCCTGCTAGTGGCCTTGGATAATGTGATAGTTAAGAAAGATGAATTTCCTGAGATTGAGGGGTGAAGGATAAGGAAATGCAGGCAGTAATACAGACTACTTATTCAGTTCTCCAAATCTAGCAGAGAAGAGGAAGAGAAAGTCATGACAAGGTCAAGGGAAGGATGCTTTTATTCATTAGTTTGTTTAGGACATGCATATTTCTATGCAGAGAAGCAGAATCCAATTTTCCTTTTGCCTACAATTTAATTTACCTATGTATGTATGTGTTGTTTTCTCTCAAGAGAAGAGATCTCCTTGATGACAGTGACTGTGTCTTTGCATCTCTAGTGACTAAAACAGTTCAACATGTAGTTGATGCTTACTAAATGCTTGTTAAATGAATGAAAATGAGAAGCAGGATGGTTAACGAAAGTTCATGGAGGAGATACAATATGATTGGACTGAGTGCATGGGTGGAGAGTTTAGCTCCATTGAGAAGAAAGTCCACCTCCTCCTTTAAGACTGTTGGGCAAGAGGAAGAAATTGATGAAAACTTGAAAGTTATAAGGAGAGAAGACTTGTGGAATAGAGAGAAGACTTATTCTGGGTATCTCCCAAAAGCAGAAAATTGTATACAGACAGCATAAAATAAATAATTTTGTAACAACCATAACTGTCCAATAAAGAAATAGAGTCTTAGGAAACAGTGAATTCCTGTTCACCAGGTGTTTCCAATTCAAAGTTGGATAACATCTCTTCACAATGTGGTAGAAGGAATTCTCTTTAAAAAATTGAGAATTTGGGCTAGATAACACCTAAAAAAATTCCTTAGAAGTATAAGACTCTAGCAAGAGTATTTCACAGGATTTCATAAAATTTAAAGCTGAAAGGAACTGAGAGATTATCTAATACAATGCTGCCATTTTACACGGGAGGAAATGAGCCCAGAGACTGGATCCGATCCACTCAAAGTAGCAGAAGAAACAGGGGGAGTGTGAAACCAGTGTTTCGTTTCACCAAAGGTCATGCTCTCTCCCTCAAAAAGATTGTCCTGTTCTATAGGAATCTGGTGACATTGTTATGAATAGGCCTTAGAGAGTCATATAGTCTCAAGCAAAGGTGCTGTTGTTCAGTTGTTTAAATTGTGGCCAACTCTTTGTGATGGCATTTGGAGTTTTCTTGGCAAAGATAAAATAATTTGCTATTTACTTCTCCAGTTTATTTTACAGATGTGGTAACTGAGGCTAACAGGGTCAAGTGACTTTTCCAGGCTCACACAGCTAGTATTTGAGGTCAAATGTGAACTCTGGTCCCCTTGGGTCTAGGTTAGGTGCTTTATTCACTGCACCACCTAGCTGCATAGTATGGAGCTGAATAGTGTGGGCCCGATTTAAGTCAGTGGCATCAAGTAGTTTGTGAGATATCTCTCCCCCAAAGCCCTACAGAAAACTAGAAATTGAATTCTTGTGGGTATAATTTTTTTCCAAAGGTCACGGGCATCTCCAAGGTACTAAAGATTTTGAAAAGAGGACCATTTGCCATTTTGTAGTTATTAGATGGATTTCAAAGGGCATCTGTATTTCATGAACTGAATGGCTCTTAAATAAGTTTGCATATACTATTTTTGTATTTCTTCTAGTTCTCAACTTGGCATTTTGAAAATCATATTCTTTTCTATGCTTTTGAAGGGTAAATGAAAGAAGTCTTTTAAAAAATCTGCTGTGTTTGAAGAGAATACCTAAACAAGTCAGGTGATAATCTTAGCTTTGAAAGAAAAGGGAAATAAGGAATTATTCATTTTATTTGCAGATTACAAAGCCATTTGTAAACATTGATCTTTATAGTATGAACTGTAAGAATTGAGGTTTCAAGTTAACTCTAGAGATCAATATTCTCATTTTTACAGATTTGAAAACAGAGGCTGAGAGAAGGTGGGAATTAGATTGGGAAAGAACCTGCTTAAAAGATATGGCATCCAACCCCCTTATTTTACTTATGAAGAATCTGAAGCCCAAAGAGTTAAAATTACATTCTAAGGTCACAGATAGAGAAAATGATATAGCTGGAACATTAACTCACTTTCTCTTAGCCCAAATCCAATGTTAGTATCATTACAATACGTTTCTTTTGAGACACCTTTAAGAAGGCTCATTTTACTAACAAGAGATAAAATAATACAAGGCAGAACCAGGCATTTTCAAGTTAAACCACAGTGACACAGAAAAGCAGGTGCTTTGGAAGACTGCCCCATCACAGCAAGTCAGTATCATGACATTTCTTCCCAATCATCTGGGGTCATGTCTCTTACAATAGCAGAAACACCCAAATGCCTGGAAGGATCTCCAGTCATTCAGAGGACTTACTGAAGTAGATACTTCACCAGCATGACGCCACAAATACCAGAGAACATTTTAGCAAATAAGATCTCCATATATGCAGCTGTTTGGTTTTGTTTTCCCTTTTGGTTTTAAAAGTTCCTTAAACTTGTGAGTTTTTAGTCCTGTAATCCAGTGACATTGGTTTCATTTCTTTTCCTCAGACAGAACTGTCCATCTTCCAGCATCATCTCATTCCTGTAATTCGCTCCCTCCTCCTATCTACCTCCTGACTTCCTTCAAGCTCTAGCTAACACATCCCTTCTGTTAGAAGCCTTTCCCTATGACCCTTAATGCTAGCATCTTCTCTGAGACTTTTGAGTTTATCCTGTATCCATATATTTTTCCTTCCTTCCTTCCTTCCTTCCTTCCTTCCTTCCTTC
>NW_027185759.1:36449143-36450281 GCF_028583685.1 Petaurus breviceps papuanus | reverse complement strand
CTTCCTTCCTTCCTTCCTTCCTTCCTTCCTTCCTTCCTCCCTTCCTCTCTCCCTTCCTTCCTTCCTTCCTTCCTTCCTTCCTTCCTTCCTTCCTTCCTTCCTTCTTTTCTTCCTTCCTTCCTCTGTCCACATGGGGAATGGGAATCATGTCCTTATATGTGGGTGCTCTGACCAAAGGAACATGGACTTCTTAAAATAGAGCCCTGAAAAATCAGGCTTCGATAAAGCCCATTGGGATTCAAATGGAGCTACTTGACTATGCCTTAAACACAATTTCCACTTATTGGCTAATAATGGGTCACAGTACAAGCCTCACTTGGTCATTGTTTGGATTTTGCTGGCTCAGAGTGATTGTAAATACAAATTGTTTCTCTTCAGTCTAGAAATACTGAGGGTCTTCCCCTCTGAGATTGAGTTTCTGTTTTCGTTTTTTCCTTGAGTAATTAAAAGAGGCCATCTTCTGTCTCATTTCTTACCTACCTTTAAATCACTAAATGGGTGTTGCCCAAGACAAACTGAGGTCTAGAGCTTAAAAAGGCCAAGGTCTCCCACTGTTTTCAGGGTCATCTTCAGTCTATGTCTTGTCACTGGACTCAGATTACTCTGGAGGAGAGAGTGAGGCTGATGACTTTGCACAGCCCTGCCTCACTTATATTCAATTCACTTGTAAGTTGAGATATCACCTTCCTGATGTCCTTGGTCCCCTTAAAGAATGAGGGATGAACAACAACAACAATGATATGGTTTTACATAGTTGTTTGCATATTGTGTGCCCCATTAATCCACATATGATCTCCTTCAAGAACAGGAATTATTTTTCATCTTTCTTTGTGCCTGGTACATAGTAGGTATTTAATAAATGCTTACTGACTAACAGAGTTGGAAGGACCTCAAAGATCATCCAGTGCAGCCTACAGCAGAATGAGAACCCTTCCTCTTCCAAATACCCAATAAGTAACCACTGATTTTTTTTCTTGAAGACCACTACTGAGGAGAAAACCACTGCTTCCTGATACAGTAGATTTCACTATAAAATAACTGAAATTGTTAGGAAGTTTTTCTTTACATCAAGCTACTTTGAAACTTCCACTTCTATCTATCTATCTATCTATCTATCTATCTATCTATCTATCTATCT
>NW_027185759.1:36403169-36449133 GCF_028583685.1 Petaurus breviceps papuanus | reverse complement strand
TCTATCTATCTATCTATCTATCTATCTATCTATCTATCTATCTATCTATCTATCTATCTATCTTCTATCATCTATCTATCTATCTATCTATCTATCTATCTATCTATCTATCTATCTATCTATCTATCTATCTATCTATCTGTCCATTCATCTATCTATCCATTCATCCATGTAATCTATCATCTATCTTTCTATCCATGTAATCTATATTTATCATCCATGTCATCTATCTATCCATCTATCTATCTTTATTTCTTAGCACAAATTATATATTACCTTTTTTTTTATACTAGTCATTTCTAGCTGGTGAAAAGGCCTTACTCATCTCCCCCAACTGAAATTTCCCTTGAAACAACAGTAATAACTACACAATACAATTAAGCACAAATACTTGGTGTTTTATTCTATTCTGTCCTACTCTTTTTGCCCCTCTATTATAGGCTTTCTTGACAAAGATGCCAGAGTGGTTTGCCATTGCCTTCTCCAGTGAATTAAGGCAAACCAAAGTTAAGCGACATGCGCTGGGGGAGGTCTTAACACCAGGTACAGTACTCTACCCATTGTGCCATCTAGCTGCCTAATGTAGTGATCCTATCTAACAATATATATGGTGTTCTGCCCTGATAGAATCTAGAAAGAAGAGGGCTATGTTTTATTCGTGGTTTTCTGAGATAATCATCACTTTCAACCACTCATGGTTTGCCTTCCTTTGGGGACCCTTTCTTTTGCCTCGTGGCAGTTCTTATTTTACTCGGCATCATTTGGATTCGGTTCATTTGGATCTTCTCAGTTCTTCTGAATTCTTCATATTAGTCACTTATTACTGTATAATGATATTCCACTAAAATCTTTTTTATGTCCAAAAATGCATTTTTATTCTGCATCTTAAGTCCATCACCTTTCTGTCAAGTGGAGTTCCATTCATTTTTGAAAATTTTATTTTTAATTTTATGGAATAAAGCAAGCATTTCTATATTCTTATTCATTTTTCCCCAAATCCCTGATATATGAGCACCCAATTTCCTTATTATTTTTGAATGCTGCTATCAATCCTGTAGTATCTTTTGAAGCTTTGTTTCTAAAATCTGTAAGTTCTTGGTGTATAAACCCAGTAGTGAAATCGATGTCTCAAAGGGTATGGACAATAGTGTCCATTCCCTTGCATAATTCTAACTTGATATATAGAATAGTTTAGTCATGTATAGCTTCATAAAAAAGGGTGCCTGCCATCCCACAGCCCCTCCAACAATGATTTTTCACCATTTTAAACCACCTTTTTATTTTGTAGGGAATGAAGTAAAACCTCAGTGTTATTTTAATTACCATTTCTATTTATGCCAGTGATTTGGAACATGTATTAAATAGTCATTTCTCATTTGAAATTATTCCATATATATTTAGTATAAAATATTTTTCTTTTTGATTTATACAAAAGCTTTTTTAACTTCAAATAACTAAAATAATGATCCTTTTTAAAAATTGTATAGTATTTCCTCCATTTGTTAAGAAATCTCCCTCCAATCCTAATTGTGAAAAGTCACTGATCTATGTGTTTTTATTTCCTCCTATTTTTAATGACATGAGATTTTATGTTCAGGCTATCTGTTCTGAGAGTATTGTGGTATGTAATGTAAGATGCTGGTTTAAATCTAATATCTTCTGAAATGCTTTCCAGTTTTCCCAGTGGTTCTTGTCCAAAAGGGCATCCTTTCACTCCTAATTTATGTTCTTGGTTTGAGCAAACATTGGTCTACTATCTTCAGTCATTTTGTCTTCTTGTTTATCTATTTTATTATGTTGATGTACTTTTCTATTCCTTTGTTATTTAACAGGATAAAATAGTTTTACTGACTAATATTTTAATGATACTGTTTGAGGTCTATATATGTCTCCTTCCTTTCTATTTTTTCCTTCTCATTGTTTCCCTTGATATGCTTTATTTTCTGTTTCTCCAAATTATGTTATTGTTTCATCTAGTTCAATCACCTTGGAAATTCATAAATTTCATTAAATCTTTAAATTAATTTAAATACCGTCATCATTTAAATCATAGTGGTACATTCTAATCTTTCTTTTTTTTAAGTACAATGGTCTGATAATACCTGTACTCCTAGAAAGATGACTTATATTTACCAACATGGTAAAACTTGTATTAGTCCCATTAGGTCATACCTATTACTTTATTTAAAAGTCCATAAGCAAAGATTTCTAACTTGGATCAGCATCTCTAATCATTAAGGCAAAATTACACTTTTTATAATGCCTGATTTTTATTACTTGCCTCAACTAAATTGAGCACATATTTAAAAGATCAATCAAATATCTGTAATCCTTATTTCTGGCAAAATTTCATATCTTAAGCCAAGGGTGAGAACAACAGAGGATTTCTGACATTATCCTTGGTTGCCTAGTAACCTTGTGTAGAAACTAAATGGCTGCCTAGAGAGACCTGTAAAATCATACAAGAAGAAATCGATTTGGAAGGATCTTCAGAAGGTTAATTTTGTTTGGGATTTTTCCCACACTCCTTGGGAAGTAAACTTGTTTTGGGGACTGCAGGTCCTCTCCTTTGATGTAGTTAGACTGATTTTTTTTTTTCTGTGAAGTGACATCATCAAACCAGGGGGTCTCACAACATTTGTGATTATGTTAAAAGAAGTCGTGGTAAGTAAGTTTTCTCTTTTATCCTCTTTAACAGTTAGAATAAACACAACTATTTGAGGAGATTAAGGAAAACTCTGACCTTTTCAGGTCTAGCCTGTAAGATAGGGACACACAACACTGTTATCCCAACAAGAATATCAAAGGTTCAATGGTCTTTAAAAATTAATTGTGAGTTTTCATACAAATAGACAGAATTTTCAAAGACATAGACTCAGCTATGATAGCAGAATTATGGAATCACAGATCTAAAGCTGGAATATTAAAGTTCTAGCAATCTAACTATCTTATTTTACAGATGAAGAAACTAAGTATAGGAAAGTTAACTGACTTGCTCAAGGTCATACAGGTGGTAAGCATCACAGAACAGATTTGAACCCCTAAGCCAGTGATCTTTCCACTGAACCAAATGGTCCCCAAATCAGCAGGATTCATTGAAGCTCACAGGTTTCACTTACTTTGATTTCATGTAAATTTTCTAGAATATATATGCTCCTGACTGTTTTGAATCCAACTAAAAAACATGTACATTAAATCTTCTGTCTTCCTTCCAGGAAGTGAAATAGACGAGTCAAATCAGGTGTCATTTTAAATTTACAAATACTTTACTAATCATTAGAATTAGTCCAGGAATGAAAGCTTTTTCTGGACTCATGTTACAAATGGTAATGTTGAAGTAAAATGAAGCACATATGAGAAAAACAAAAACCTCAGCCCTGACCTAAAAGTTATATCTGAAATGTGTCTAGTGGATATAAAAAATTCCAAGACACTTGGTTCTTTAATTATGTAGATTAGATGAAAACATTAACACCTAAATCCTCAATCCAAACCTCAACTGATCCTACTGTCCTCTCCTAATTCTCTCAATCTTTTCCCCTTGATCTCTCCCTTCCACTCCATCTCACCTTCCTCTTAATTCATCTTCCTTGAGTCCTCTTTCTCTCAAATACAGTTCTGACTGCAATTTTAGGATTACAGATTTCCAGTTGAAAGGGACTTCAGAGGCCATTGAGTCCAAGAATCCTTAACCTGGTCTATTAACTTTTTTTGATAAGTAGTTGATGACTATATTTAAATACAATTGTTTTCCCATGCATTTTCTTTTTAAAGTTAAAAAAATGCTCTGAGAAGGGATCTGTCTATAGGCTTCATAACACTATCAAAGGGGTCCATGAAACAAAAAAAAAAAAGGAAAATTCCATATCTACTATTGTGTCCTTATTTTACATATTAAGAAACTGAATCTAAAAGGAATGGAATCCCGAAGACCAGAGGGGTCCCATAGTCATACAGATAGTAACTGACAGAAGGGAGAGCTGAACCTAGGTCTTTAGAAAGATCCCAAATCCAAGGGTCTCTTCCACTGGGCTGCACTTTTGAAGCATATCTCTTTTAGTCAATTATTCTACTTAGTAAATCAAACTGAGTTTCCTATTTTTAATTAAGGAGTAAATGGGTTGGGGGGCCTGATATTTCCCTAAAGAAAAACAAAAATGGTATGTGTGTGTGTGTGTGTGTGTGTATTTTTATAGGGGCCTTAATCTGAGTTCTTCCCACTGTGAGTCAACAGCTCTTGATTGAAAAAAATAATAATCCCCACCCCCAGCCCTACAACTAACAATGAACAATCAAAACACTTGCTCAATTTGGATGCCCACTGTGTGATGAAGAAAATCCATTTGTGTTAAATGGCAAAAGGACAAAAGACAGATGCCCAGTCAGAGCTAAAAGGCAAATAAATTACCTGCTCTCCACTAAGAGAGTGCTGTTTCTCCAGGAATTGGGTCATTCAACAAATATGGCAGGCTACACATAGTTTAATGTTTAATGCTGGTAGGACAATGAATGGAGACTCCCAACTTTCTGAGAGGTTTATCAGGATGTGCCAGCTGTGCCTGAATCATAGGTATTCTAGTTTTCTGGACAAGAGAATAGCTAATTTATTTCCCCATATCTAATTCTTTTTTTTAATTATTTTTAGTTTTCAATATTCATTTCCATAAGATTTTGAGTTACAATTTTTCTCCCCATCTTTCTCCTACCCCTAACCCAAGATAGCTAGCCTACTGAATGCCCCTCCCCCCAATCTGTTCTCTCTTATATCCTCTCCCATACCCCCTCTAACGTTCTAGTAGGGCAAGATGGATTTCTATCCCCAATGCGTATATAGCTTATTTCCCAGTTGCATGCAAAAAGCCAATTTTTTTTTAACATTTGTTTTTGAAACTTTGATTTCCAGATTCTTTCCCTTCCTTCCTCCTCACCTACTCCCACTGGGAGGACATGCAATTCAATATAGGTTGTACATGTGTAGTTATGCAAAAAGTTTCCACAGTAGTTATATTATGAAAGACTAACCATATTTCCCTCCATTCTATCCCACCCCCCACTTATTATATTTTCTCCTTTGACCCTATCCCTTTTCAAAAGTGTTTGTTTCTAACTACCCTCTCCCCCAATCTGCCCTCCCTTCTATCATCTCCCCTCTTATCCCCTTTCCACCTATTTTCCTGTAGATTAAGATACCCAATTGAACGTGTATGTTATTCCCTCCTTAAGGCAAATTCAATGAGAGTAAGGTTATCCCATTTCCTTTCACCTTCTATTTATTTGCAGTTGAAATTTCAGTGAGGATATGGACAGATACATACATACTTAGCTATACATATCAGTGACCTCATCCTAATGCATTTTGGCAAATCTCTAAAAAAGAAGGATTCACTCACTGTAATGAAGGCCTTCCCCTGCTTTGTTTTGACTTCTTGGTTTACACTTGGTCTACAAAATAGAGAAAGGCCTCCATTACATTGAGTGGTTTCTCTTTGTAGGTCTGAGGGTTGTACTTTGGCTACTAATTTATTATACTCCATTCTTGACTAGTCAATCCATTTTTTTTTTCACCTCCACTCTCACCACAACCGCTGCTTTCTTCCTCTCAGGGCTGAGTTCTGAACTGAGTCTCCATTTCATGAAGTGACTAGACCAACTAGGAGAATTTACATGCTAACCAAAATAATGTAAAGAATATAAGTGATTTCAAAAGTCAGATCAATACAGTGATCAATTATGGCTGAAGATGGCCAACACTAAGTAAGCCTCTGACAGGTTTGAGAATACAGATGTGGAATGAGGTACAGATTACCAGGTTTGGGCAACAATACAGATGTGTTCTGCTTAACAACTTTGGTAATGGTGATGCATCATTGGGAAGAAACAATGATATAAATAAACAAAATAAAATGATAGTTTTTATAGAAATCTGAGTAAATCTTGTTACCTTGTATCAGGTTTTCCATCATTACATCACTTTGTCAGATGAACGGAAGATGGCCACACAAGGCTGAAGGGTGTTTTGCAAGCTTGTTTTCTTGTGGGTCACCATGACCAAAATAAATAAATAAAAGCATTACCTTTTGGTTAAAGTTCTGGTGATGAGTTTCCAGAGTCAGACTGTGGATACATGTTATTATTGCAGTCAAACTCCTGAGACACTGATTTATCTAAATAGTTACATTATAAACTTGAAAATTAGATTCTAACAGCTTAAATAAGACCTTTCTGAGGCTCAAAAACAATAATATACAATGAACTCTTACATAAACTAAAACACAAACTGAAGAGGACCCTCAAACAACCAAGTTACTCCACCACCCTGGATCATTCATTCCAATTCTTTTAAAAATAACTCCAATTATTAGAAGTTTTTCAGAACAGTAAGCATAGATTTCTCTATTTGCTATATATTGTCATCATTCCTGTTTTTTTTCCTGTTTTTTTTTTTTGTTAGGTCAAATAGCACAAGTCTAATCTCTCTTATTTCCATATGATGGTCCCACCTCTAAGTGACAATATTTTCCTGCTATGCTACTGAATTCTTACATGGCTCACCCCTTTTCCATCTCTTTCTCTAGGAACAATCATTAAACCAATGCTATTAGAATATGAGCCCCTAGGTACAGATATTACCTTTTTTCTTTTTTGGGGGGGGGAGGGCATTTGGGGTTAAGTGACTTGCCCAAGGTCACACGGCTAGTTTTTTTGTGTGTTAAGTGTGTGAGGCCGGACTTGAACCCAGGTCCTCCTGACTCCAGGGCCAGTGCTCTATTCACTGCACCACCTAGCCGCCCCTACCTTTTTTCTTGTATTTGTATCTGTATTTGTATTTGTAACTTGCATGCATTTCATTCCTACATTGCCTGCATGTTGTCTCCATCATTAAACTCTAAGTTCCTTGAAAGCAGACTTACTGGTTTGTTTTTTAGTTTGTTTGCTTTCCTTTTTTTGAATCCCTACTGCTTAGCACAGAACCTGGGACGTGACTTGACATAACAAGATCTTAATACATGCTTTTTCATTCATTCATTTATAATTAGAACAAAATCATCATAGATTATTAGTACTAAAAAAGACCAGAATGTGCACTAACTCTGTAATTTTACAATTGAGTAAAGACTAAGGTTTAAGGACATTATGCCATGCTCAAGGTCCCAAACTAGTCACCTGTAGAATTAGAACGAGAAAGCAGACTCATTAATTCCCAGCACCCTACTCTCTCTATTGTACTTAGCAAGCCTATGCTGACTATGACTGTTCATTTTTCTTTTCGAGGTTTTCACAAAAATCTAGTAATTTTGCATATAGATGAGAAGAGGGGATTCTCTGGTGTGATAAACAATGGTAAGGGGCTCCCGTTTAAAGTCTCATTGCACAGAGGTGGAAGAGAGAAACATTGCCATCAAGGATGGCCTGGGGCAACAGCATTTTAATTTGTCAATTTCAAAATAATCCAGATTTTCTTAATACTACCAGAAACCTAAAGCAAAATTCAATGTCTTCTTAAGATTCCCCAAGGCACCAGTCCCTCCCTGTAAGAAAGAATGAGAAATCTAAAGCATAGTCTTAATCACCTGAACAAATAAATTAGATTTCCTAAGCCTAGTTAAAGAAGTCCTAAGATAAGGGACAGGAAATTGATTGCATTTTAAAGAAAAGAGGACATACAAGGCCAAAGAAAATCTATAAGTATCCCAATAATCATCTATTCCCTTTCCATTGTCTGAGACTAAGAACTTTATGATAATCAATTATTTTAAAATTCATGTAACTTGCTACTTGGCCTTTTTTTTCAAGGATCACTGGTACTTATTAAAAGGTCTTAGATCAATGGCTTTGCAAACTTGCATCCCTGCTTATCCAGAAAGCTCAGAGAGTCCTGGAATTGCAATCTCCTTCATTGTTTACCACTCTGCCTCAATCTCATCAGGTTCATTACCATGAACCATGCAGTCCCTCCGAACTTTGCTAAGAGTTATGCTAGCTGGCAAAGTCTGTGGCAACTGGGGTGGCATACTTGGACAGGGATGCTGATCCAGTAGCAGGAGATTCAAGCCAGAAATTGATTACATAGAGGCCAAATAAAAATCTGTGAGTGAATCGCTTCCTTGAAGAGCAAAGGAACATTTAAGAAACAATGACCTTGGATATGAATAATATTTAGGACATTTCTTAAGCATAAATGTATATATGTATACACACACATATATGTGTATGTATGTATATATGTGTGTATATATCTTTAGTAGCAAATGGAATATTAACAAAAGTTGTCAAAGAAAAGAAAGGAAATTAAATTCTCGAATTTAATTGGTTTGATTTTCCACACACATTGTGTTCTACATAAATGCCTGTGTTGTTTTCTCTCAGATACACATTTAGCTGACTTAAGGAGGGTTAAACCTAAATAACATCTCAACATAGCCTGTTATTTCCTCTCAAGTGACCCTAATGACCTATGCCTTGTTATAGGTTATAGTCTTCATTTTTCAAAGAGTAGAGAGAAAATGGATTCTACACGAATGAGATATGTCTATTAAAATAAACCAGGTAAAATAAAAATGGTGGTGAGAGGATAGAAAAATGTTTAAAGGATGATTCTCTGCTTTAAAAGAAAAAAATCCAATCCATCACTCACTGACAGAGAATAGGAGAAAAAATATGATTGACTAGAATGGTTGCATGATTTTAAAATACTTCAATAGACCAGGAGAACAGGGCTGGCCTCAGGGGTCTGAACCCCTGGGAAAGTCAATACAGAGCTCATTTCACACTTTCAGACTCTCTTTCGGAGTGAGAAAAGATGAAGATAATAATATGAAATAATTGCAAGATGTATGCTGTCACAACAATAAATATCAGTAATTTATATAACACATTAAAGTTTGCAAAACAGATTACTTCTATTGTCTCATATAATCCTCACAAAATTCCTGTGAAGTAGGCACTTTTATTATCCCGATATTACAAATGAGGAAACTGATGCTGAGAAGCTGTGATGTGCCCAGGATCACATAGCTAAATGTCGATGGGGATTTAAACCACAGTATTCTTGACTCCAGGTCCAACTATATTTTGCCACATCTTCCTCCCCAGTTCTAAAAAAAAAAATTAGCAAACCAACTAGCATCCTTATGTACGTACATACTTAACAGCACCTACAATTAGAGATTATATACGTGCACAAAAAAGTTATTTATATATGCACATTCATAAATATTTTTAGAAATGTAAGCCTGAATTTGCAATGGGAGGATTAGGCTGCCCCAACCCTTGTTACTTGTGTGACCCTGATCAAGTCACTTTTCTGAAAGAGGCCATAATTTATTTATTTGTAAAGAGGCTGGAGTAGTTAACTTGCCTTTAAAGTCTTTTCCAACACTAAAACTCTGAGATATGATCTGATGTAAGATACCATCCTAGCAGGCATCTCAAGGGAAAACTTGTTCCCCAACATGGCCAACCATCACCAACACTTTCATGATTATCTCTCCTCAGATTCTGATGGAGACAGTCCAGGTAACCTGAGTCGAAGAGGTTTGAAAATAGCAGCAGCCCACAGACTACCAGTCCTGCTACCTGTGCAGTCCCTGCAGTCATCATCCTGGGGAGCAAGTTCTGTGGAGCAAGAACTAGACATCCTTCACTACCTGCCAACAAACTGCTACTTATGGGGAAAGTAAGCTGGTCTAGCTGCAAATCCAGGTGCCCAGAGGAAGTATGACAGTCAATCCACCAATGAAGTCAATCCACCCCTATCACCTCAACTACTCCCTCCCCTCAGACCCTGTTGGAGATAATCCAGAAGCATGAACACAAAAGTAGTACTTCTAAGACTATGGGTCTTGCATCCGGTCCGAGTCCTACAGCCATCACTAATGAAAGAAACCAACAGAGAGGACAACCTCTTCCTTACTGTTACTAACTGACGAACAGTCACCACAAGGTAAAACAAATTGCTCTGGAAGTTGCAACACCCGACAGACCTGCTGTTCTATTTCCTGCCCAGATCTTAGCCATCATCCTGAACAGCAGTCTCCATGGAGATGCAGTTTATGGGTCCTGGAGCCATAGCTACTGAAAAGAAGGTCCTCACAACCAAAGTCCTTGACACTAAGTTTGAGGATCAGAAACTGACAGGAAATTATCAGTAGAAATCATATTAAAGATGATAATGATGTGTTAAAACAAATTTGACATACATTTATAAAATAGTTTATTTTTAATTTATGTAATAAAACAAGCATTTCTATAAAATAGTATAATAAAAAGATGATCACAACAAAACTGCAAATCTATTGTGTACAACTTGCCATTCCTTTTAAATATTTAATAAAGTTATCCTATAAATTTATTTTTCCTTTTTTCTAATTCAGAAAATAAAAACAACCCAAATAAACACACAACCAGAGATACTTACAATTATATGAGAAAGAGATCAATTATAAAATCAAAATGATTACAGAAACAATAATATTAAAGCTGGCTCCTTGAAAGGAATAACATAAATGAAAAAAAATTAAGCTAACTAAATTAAAAGAAAATGGTAGAAAATCTAATAAATCAAATATCAAATTAACACAAAGAAATCAAAACCTGCAGAATTAAAAAAAAATAATTCAGAACATTTTTGCACAGAGTTAAATGCTAAAAACAAAAATCAGAACACAAAAGAAAGAGGATTACCTTGAGAATTACAAAATGTTCAAATTAAAGGAACACCAAACAGATATTAAACAATCCAAACAGAGAATCAAATATACTTGTAAAAAGCTAGTCTTAATGGATTTATAGGAGAATTCTGTTAAACTTCTAAAGAAAATTTATATGGAAACTACACAAAATATTCTCAAAAACTAAAAAAAAGTACCATATCAAACTCCTTATATGAGATAAATGGTTTTAATACCCAAAAAGTAAAGCAAAAAAAGAGAAATGTGCCCCCAAATCATTAATGAATATCAATTCAAAAAATGTATATAAAATCTTGTTAGACTACAATAATTTATCTAAGAAAGCATTCATTAGAAGTTGTATTTATAACCAGGGATGCAAGGATAGTTCAGAATTTTTTTTAAATGCAATTATGATCACAAACAAAAAATTTGATCTCAACAGATACAGAAAAAAAACTGACAAAATACAATTTTTTCGTTTATATTTTTCCTCCTTCATAGGATATTGTGAAGAAAGTACTTTCTAAACTTTAAAGTGTGATGAAAGCTCTGTGAATCCTAAAATGATAATGAACACGATTATTTTTATTTTCTGAGGAATTTTTTCAATTTCACTTCTTCCATGCATTTTTCTCAAACTAGTGGAGATCTCTGAGCCACTGGGATCTTTACTTTTCCCTTCTCTTAACTCCTAAATCATTACACTTATAGTCTATAATTTAATCATTCCCTCAATATATTTCATGTAAAATGCTTCCCTAATCCCAACTATATCAGTCTCCTGAACTCCTGTTTTATTTCTCCATCCACCTCTTTTACCACTATTTTACCTGGTACTAGAAACATATTAGGCAGTTAAAACAATAAGAATGATGGCACTTAATAAACACTTTTTCATCCATTCACTCACTGAACAAATTATCAACCTTACTTAACCAATCAATCAATAAGCATTTATTTAAGCGTCAACTATGTGTGAGATGCTGTTCTAAAAATCACAACAGTTTCTGCCCCATCATCTTTATTAGCCTTCAATTATAATGTTATTTGTTATCTCCTCTAAGTCACTTTTATCCCCAAAGTAATGTCACATATGGAAGGTTATAATTAGTCAAGCCAAGGAAAACACAAGAGGGCAATGAAATAATTTATCCTTTTTTATGATAAAAACATCATAAAATAAGGCAAGGAAATGAGACAATCTGTGAGACAAGATTGTCTCTGAACAGAGATTCTTGACATTTTTCAGTGGTCAGTGTTTCATTAACAAAATTAAAAAAAAAATCTTTCCTATTTTCCCCTTGCAAAATAGTCAACATTATTAGGTTTTTCTCATATTTCAATTACAAGCTTTTATTTCCATTTATTTATTTGTTATTTCAAGCTTTTCACTTTCCCCTCATTACTTTCAGAGCTTCTACATTAAAATTCAACCTAATGAATTATCTTTTTATTTTTTTCCCATTCTTCATCATATATTACACATAGCAACTTATGACTGGGCCAGAATATTCATTGCCAGCATTTCCTTTTTCCAAAATGTTTTAGAAACAAAGTTTCCAAAACAAAATCATTTGTTTTCTCGTATTTGGTAGGATGTACCATTTTTAATCCTCTGTAATGACTATCTGACTGAAAAATACCTTCTTTCATCTGACCCAGTAAAAGGGAAATCAAGCCTAGGAAAAGTGGAATGAAAAATGGAAATGAAACTAAGAAAGACTACCACTGTAGCAACTTGTAAATGAAGAAAAATAAACTTCAATATTGTTAAGCAAATCCTGTCCTAGTGACAATGGAGACATACCCACAATGTCCAGACATCAGGTGAATAATTCAACCATCTAGATATTGTGTGTATATAATACCTAGGCATACAGTTGCTGGGGAAATCAAGATGTTTAAATTTTCCATTTGGTGATTTGTTGACTGGTAATCATATACTTTAGTCTCCTCCCTATTTATTTAGACACTGTATAGGCAAAGCAGTGATTTCTATATACTGTGAAGAATGCAAAAGATCTGAGACTTAAACAGCTTTCTAGGGCATTAGCTAACTCCTCATCACAAAGTCAGAACATTAGTCCTTGTCCTAGACTCCAAGCATTAACCTTGTCCATAACCCCTAGTAAATCTTCCTTAACTTCCACTTCAGGTAGAAAAAAGCATCCAAAGCTTCCCTGACCCCTGAACTAGCTAATCCATGATGGCAAGGATTAGTTACTCTGAAATATTAACTGTCTACCTCCCCCATTTTTTCTGCCATTGTCAACAGTTGGATCCCTTCACCATCGCCCTCTTTCATACTTCTACTTAATTCCACATAGCAGTATATTTTGTATGATATTTGCTATGGGAATTAGCATACACAAATGTATAAATGATACTATAAGGGGAAGTCTTTATCAGCTTGGTCTTTGGCCAATTCAGTAATTTGCTTTGCTTGACTATGCATATTCATTACAAAGTTATTGTTTTTTCTTTTGTTTAATTGGGTGGAGGAATGTGGAAGGGAAAGAAAATACAGGCTTGCTAATTAGAAAAAAATAATAGAATTAAATGTCAACAACCTGATCCTACGATCCTTAGTTTTCTCATATGGAAAATGAAAATATTAATAGTGATAATAACTATGTCACAAGATTATTCTGAAGATGCAACGTGATAATATATTTGGAACTCTTTGTAATCCTTAAAGAATATTATAAAAATCAGATACTATTCAATTTAGTTTATTACGTTCTTGCTCCATGCAAGTCATTAAAACAATTAGAAGTTCATACAAAAAGTCCCAATAGCAAATATGTTGGCTCTAAACTATCCTAGTCTTTCTGTACTATGGTTACCTTGATTTCTCTCTTAGTTTGGAACAGCATCTTACCTCCTTCCCTCCCCCATCTCTGAAAAACCTAATACTAAAATAACATCCTTTCTTCAGACCATGCCCAAGATTAAATGATACATGTAGGGGAATTAAGGACAAGGAAGGCACAGGGGATGGCAACTGGAGACAAAGAACAATTGATTGATAAGACCTTTCTAGGAATAGCAGTGTTGATTTAATTACAGTTTATAGAGTTAAAGTTGTGACAGGAGAGCGAGGAACATGAATGGTAGTGTGACATTGTAATAACTGGGTAGTGGAATGAAGAGTTTTAAAACATAGCAAGATGATGGTGAATATTCACTGATCAGAGCCTAGGGACACAGGGGTAGCTGAACCTGATCTTGATTAATGGATTGACACACATATCAGCCTCAGAGTTGAGTAAACTCATCTCTCCTCTTTTGAAAACACAAATCAATTTAGAGGAAATCACTTAAGCAGGCTGTTTGTTTCCTTTAAAAAAAAAATGAAAATAACTGGATTCAACTGAATTAACCATATGGTTTACAAAATGACATTCTTAAAATAGACTTTTTTTTTTTCAAGCTAGTCCAGCATCCTGACAAACTCTATGACCAAATTTGTAGACAAATTCTCAGTCTCCTGGGGAGAATTGTTAAATGTGAAGTGCATATAGACAACACAGAAATTTAAAAAAAAAACTATTTTACCTCCACAGTTAGAAAGTAGAGTGTAGAAAGTAGAGTGAATATCTTATCCTCGTGAAATAGTTGGTTTCAAGAAAACAAAAGTTGAAGAAATAATTAATATATGTTTGTGCTTTAAAAAAAAAGGCCATGTCCCAATAATAAGAAGTAGATAAACTTACCTCAATGAAAATTCATTACTGACTGAAATTTTATTTTTTGCTCTTGTAATTTCTGAGGAACACAGGAACAGTCCTCAGTAATCAAGTATTAGGGAATTCCTCTTTAACATTTTCCTTTTCTCTGATGCTTGGTCTGTTTCCCCTCCCCTTGACCCAATGTGGCATAGTGGGAAGACCTGAGTTCAAGGCCCATCTTAGACATTTCTTTGTTCTGTGATGAGGGACAAGTAAATCACTTAACTACAGAAGGATTTGGTTTCCTTATCTCTAAAGTGAGGGGATTAGACTCAGTGGTTTCTAAAGTTCCTGATTCTATGATCTTTATCTTTTCAGAAAATTATTCTCTGCAATATTATATTCATATCTGATAGATATTGGTTGATAATAACTTAAACTATCATTTGCTGTTGCATATCTCCAACTTCAAAGATGTTTTAGTCAAATATTTTGTACAGACCATTGTGTTATTAGACTACGAGTTCCTTGAGAGTAAAGACTTTGTTCCATTTTTCTTTCTACCTCGGGTGCTTAGCATTGTGCTAGGTACATAGTAGGTTCTTTTTTTTTTTTAAGCAATCGGGGTTAAGTAACTTGCTCAAGGTTACACGGCCAGTTATTTCTGGGTGTGGTGCTGAGTATCTGAGCCCAGATTTGATCCAGGTCATAGTAGGTTCTTAATAAATGTTATTGACTGTTTCAGATGAAAGAAGAGTCAATAAAACACTAGTACCTGATGTTTGTAAACTACTAACAGAATACTGTAATCAACCAACTAATCCAATACTTATTGGGCATCGGCTGTGTGCTAGGCACTGTGCTAGGGGCTGGGAATACAAAGACAAAAGAAAACTGACCCTGCCCTCGATGAGCTTTCCTTCATTTGGAGAAAATAACATGTACACAGTTAACTAATCATAAGAAAATAATGATATGCGATGTCTCTTTAAGAGAAATGTAGACCAAATGTTGGGTGGTTAGGTGGCACAGAGTGCTGGATCTGAAGTGAGGAATATTTATCTTCCTGAGTTCATATCTGGCTTGAGACACTAGTTCTGTCACTTAATCCTGTTTACCTCAGTTTCTTCATTTGTAAAATGAGCTAGAGAAGGGAATGGCAAACCACTCAAGCATCTTTGCCAGAAAACCCCAAATGGGGTCCAAGAGAGTCAGATACGACTGAACAACAACACCAACTACTAGGGTAAGTCCAAAAAGGGAGAACAGAATTCCCAGGGGATCCCTAATGTCAGGTTTTATGGGTAATTCTCTGAAGCGGGTCTACCCAATGTGCTTGAGGACAGCCTAGAGACCTCTCAATATTTCTATATACCAACAGAGCACAAGAGGCTACCATAGAAATCTCCTTGTTCTTCCCACCTGATAAATTCAGATCACACTCACCCACAGTATACGTTATATTATATCTCCTGTGCAGTCAATTTATACCCACCAGATCAAGAAACAAGCATTTATTAAGCACCTCTGTGCTAGGCATTGTGCTCTCCTATATGCTTCTCCATTATCCTTTGGTTGAGCCATAACTTGAATTCTTTAGAGTCAGGGGGACTACACAATTCATAGTCATACACCACCATAGTAAAAGAAATTATGTTAAGAAGATGGACTTTGATTTCAAAGAAAAAGTTAACATCATTATAAGCATTGTCCAGTCTGTTTAAAAGGAATTCAGCCCACTTTCCTCCTATTCAGTTCTGGCTTCAGTTTGTTTGTCATCCACAAGAAGGAAATACTGATTTACCAGGTCATCAGCTCATAGATCAGTCTGTCCAACCACATTTCTTGATCTATGCAATAACCACTCATCATTCATTTGCTTTTCTGTGCAGACAGTCCAAACTCTTTTACATAATTATGTATCTGATTTAGGAGATTCTATAATGTTCTAGTGTTTGATGTAATCAGCACAATGTCATCCATAAACAAGCACATTTAGCTATCTTAATTGTGTATGGGAATAGATGTTCATTTGAACTATGCACTAGACATCTTCCACGGCAATGACCAATACCCTTTGGTTAGCATAGGTCTCCTTGTCTTAGGACTCATTTGAAACCAGCAATTGATGGGTTGTCAGACAAAGTTATGTCTCTTGCTATCAGAAATAAGTCATTACTGGTAATGTGTTCCAACCTAAAGAGGCCCCTTATGCTTTTTTCCATTGCCCTTTAAATTGGTTCCATTATTTATAAAAACAGATCATCATACCCGTCAAGTCTACTTCACAGGGCTATTTGAAGGACCAAATGAGACAACATACATGAAAGAAATTCTTCTATAAAATTCTAAAATGCTAGATGAATGTTATGCATTAACATTATTACTAATCACCTCCGGTTCTAGATAGGTTTCCAGATAACCCCAGAAGAATCCTTTTTATTCATAGACTTACCAGTCAACACTCCAAAACACATAAGTAAAGGGTTATTTGAAGCCACACATATTTTTGCACTCATAAAAGAGTGAACTTCTAAAGTTCACTTAAATATGTACAAGTTCTAGTTCACACAAGTAAACCATATAGAAAAAGAAAAGGTATTGGTCTTTCTCCGTCTTTGCCCGTCTCTTATGTTTTACTTGTGGCTACCATGTTGGGTGACTTTTCAAGAGGGAAAGACAGTAATACTGTAATAATACATGCATGTGTAATAACACCCATATGTCTCTGGATTTATAGATACAAAGTACCTTCACGTAGGTGGGCATTTTACTGGATCCTCGCAATAGCTTTGTGAGGTTGATCTAATCTTTCTAGATTATTTTCCAAACGTTCTTATTAGCAAATAAAATTGTGCTTATTACGTGGGACATTGCAACAGTAGACAACCTCCTCAATGAAATCTGTAGACATTCAAAAGGAATCAGTTATACTGCAAGACTGAAAAGGATCAAAAATGTCCACTGTCTATATATGGACTTGCTCTTAGATGGGTAGCGTACTGAGCTGAGCTAGCAAATATTTACCTTGGATATACCCTGCAGACGGATCATGAGCATCAAACAGAAAAAAAAATTGTCTACATTAAGTTTGAGAACTTATACAATGAAGTCATGCGATCCAAAGTTGCTTGCTTCTTAAAAGAAAACATAGAAAAGAAATTTTTCTTTTCAATATTGAAATTATTCTGGTAATACTGTATAGTTATGAATTATGGTACATGATGACAATGGGTGAGTAAAAATTGCTTTTACTCCCAATTACGATGGAAAGACCCATGGGAGTAGGTGTTTGCATGCAGACTTCAAGATATTATGAAAATGTCTTGCCCTCAAGAAAAATAAAAGCTATCATTGAGGATTTATATGACTGAAACAAGAAGTCAGTCATGTACCAAGAGTTAGGGATGATAGAGGGATGGTTTGAATCCTGTAATTAAATATGATTGAATTCAATTCAACTCAGCAAGCATAGATTAAGGGACTACTATGTTCCAGTCTCTGTAGGACTGGATAAAGACCTATAGCTTTCAGGGTCAATGGTCAATGAAGAGTACAGAAAGTAATGAACAAGAACCACACAGTGCATGCACAATGTGACTGCCATTCATATGAAATGGTACCACCACGCTCATTTGGGCATCCATAATGACACCCAAATCCTTTTAGAGAGTACTAAATTATCAGAAAATTCATGGCTTCCCACACATTGCAGGATTGGATTTCAGGAATTCTATGAACCTGTATCCAAAGAAAATTCCAGTTTTAAAATAATGAAGAGTAAAAAGAACATAACCAAGAGAATATTGTATAGAGTAATAGCACCATTGTTTTAAGAATTATTTTGAGCTAATAAATAATTTTGACTATTAAAAATACCCAAATTAACTACAAAGGACATATGAAGTAAGATGCTATCTGAATTCGGAGAAAGAATTGATAAACAGAAGTATGTATAGAATGGTTTTACATATATGTGTGTGTGTATACGTGCATATATGTATACATACTTATGTATACATACATATTTGTGTCTAATGGTAACCATCTCAAGGGTGAGGGAGAGGGAAGGACAAAAGAGAAATTTACAAGATAATTTTATTACATATTTACAAGCAATAGCAAGTTGTACATACTAGATTTACAGTTTCATGTGCAATCTTTTTTTAAAAATTATACTATTTTATGGAAATGCTTCTTTTATTACATAAATTAAAAATAAAGTAAATATTTTTAAAAGTGAAGCTAAATACGAGAGCAAGAATTCTTAACCTTATTAATCATGTGTGTGAATGTGTATGTGTGACAAATTATTGCTAGGATTCTCTTGAAGCGTAAATCTTTAGAACAATATTTTTCAATATATAGAATAAAACACATAGTATTACAAAGATAGCCAATTATATTGAAATGCAGTTATCAAAACACTAAAAACATATATTCCCAGAGCCTAGTCAAGAATCCCTGTGGAGGGATGTCAGGGTAAGACCTCGAAAGCAGCAAAATACACGGGAACATAAAGTTGAGGAGGGAGAAATTGGGGAAGGTGGAGGAGACAGAAACAAAAGGAACAGGCAATGCTTTGTCTCCTAATGATCTAACATTTCTGCTGTAAGAAATACAAGGAAACTTCATTGGATATCAAGGCCAAGGACACTGACCCTGTCCTCAATGTGAGGACTCTAGTTCTAGATCTTATAAAAGGTATTTGTGAATGTGGCATGTTCCTGGTGGCAGAAAGGACAGAGGGCCTTGTCAGTTCTAAGATCTCATTTGTGCAGATTTAGGCATTCATTTATTAGACAAGAATGAAGTTATTTCTGACTTAAGATAAGCTCCAGAATCTAGAGGCAGAGAAGGATAAAGGATTTTTACAATATCTATTCCAATCTCTTTCTCTTCTCCTCTTACAGATGAAAATGTAGGTCACTTTTAATAGTACTTCCATTCATCCTCTCTCCCCATTCAACATGTTTTTTACCTCTTGCTTGGCCCTATTGCCCTCTATCATTTTTAATATTTTTAACAGAAATTTTATTTCTTAACGCTACTATTCATACACCTCACATTTTTTATTTCCAATGCCTCTTATCACTCACCTTTTTTTCTAGTTTAATCAAAAAAAGAGAAAGAAAAATGTAAAAAATAAAACCTAAGAATGACATTTAAAGGGAGGGGGGAACAAAAAGCATATGAAAAGCTAGGCAGTTAAATAATACCTTAGGAATTGAGATTTGACGAATCCTAACCTTATTGTACCTGCCTGATGTTCCTCACATCTGCTGGATCTCCCATCACTGCGCATTTGCACAAGGACATTAATGCACTATCGCTGGAGGTGGAAATCAGTACAGCCATTCTGGAAAGCAATTTGGAATTATGCCCAAAAAGTCATTAAACCCTGACTCAGTAATACCACTAATAGGTTCAAACCACAAAGAGATCAAAGAAAGAACAAAAGGTACAAAAGTATTTATAGCAGACCTTTTTATAGTAGAAAAGAAACAGAAACTAAGGGGGTGCCTGTCTACTGTGGTTTTGTTAAATAAATTATGGTATAGAAATATAATGGAATATTATGGTACCATATGAAATCAGAAGGAAAAGAACAGTTTCATAAAAACCTGGGAATATCTATGTAGAAATTCTATACATTGAAGTTAGGAGAAATAGGGCAACATATATGATAATATTAGAAAGACTTGAAAAATTGAATTGTCGACATTGTTAACCACATTTCCAGGGGACTGATAATTAAACTCACTATCTACCTCTTGATAGAGAGAAAATGAATTCAAGATGCACTATATATATATATATATATATATATATATGTGTGTGTGTGTGTGTGTGTGTGTGTGTATGTTACATCCAATGTGGAATTTGGGTTTTGCTTGAACACATACACATGTGTATATAGACACATACATCTAGTGTGTAAACACATACACACATGTTTGTGTGTGTGTGTATATATATATCTATATATATCTGTGTTTATATATACATAGATAATATAGTTACATGGGCTTTTCCCCCCCTTTTTTTGCCAATGGGTTAGTAGGGCAAAGGGAGATATATGGGTAGATATAGAGTAGAAAAAATGAGAAAGCACTGAGGCATTGTTTTCAAAAATTGCAAAAAAGTCAAAAATTCAAAAACTTTCAAAAAAAGAAAGAAGCTCAAGGAAGCAAGACAACTTTTAGAGGTTGAAGATGATCTTAGATATTTTATTATTTTAAAAAATGAATTTATTTATTTAGAGTTTTCAACATTCATTTCCACAAGATTTTGAGTTATAATTTTTTCTCCCCATCTTTCCCCTACTCCCCACCCCAAAACAGCAAGCCTACTGAATACCCCTTCCCCCAATCTCTTCTCTCTTATATCCTCCCCCATAACCCCCCTAACTTGCTAGTAGGGCAAGATGGATTTCTATACCCTGGAGGCTGGTATTTTATTTCCCAGGTGCATGAAAAAAACAATTTTTTTAAACATTTGTTTTTAAAACTTTGAGTTCCACATTTTTTTCCTTTCTTCCCTTCTCACCTGCCCCCACTGGGAAGATAAGCAATTCAATATAGGTTGTACCCGTGTAGTTACCTAAATCATTTCCATAGTAGTTATTTTGTGAAAGACTAACTATATTTCCCTCCATCCTATCCCACCTCCCAACTTATTCTATATTCTCCTTTGACCCTATTCCTTTTAAAAAATGTTTGCATTTAACTACCCTCTCCCCCAATCTGCTCTCCCTTCTATCATCCCCCTCTTATACCCTACTCCCCTATTTTCCTGTAGGGTAAGATACCCAGTTGAATGTGTATGTTATTCCCTCCTTAAGCAAAATTCAATGAGAATAAGGTTGTCTCATTTCCTCTCTTTGCCATGGTAGAACTCTGCTTCCAGAATGGAGAGATTGGTCCCAAATCACTGTGGTTTTCACAGCTGCCAGAGCTATCGGGGGGATGCCCTCTCTACAGCCTCCACAAGCTCTGGTACACTGGCCACACACCCCAGGACCACCACCCAAGACCACGATCCAGATTCAAGTAGGTTAAAGCAAGAGCAATTACCTTCTTAATGGTCACTTGGTCCCAAGATCTACAGGCCAGGAGCTCTGGAAGAAGCCATGTGGTGCAGCTGCCATACCTCTACCGCTTCTCACCCCAGTGGCAGGGGCCAGACCACTCTCTTCTGCTTCCCCTCCATGTTCTAACAGAGCTCACTACTGACCTTTTACTTTCTTTGGCATTTATGAGTTGAGAAGTCTGGAAGTTGCCACAACTACTGATGATTCACTCTCTTGAAGTCTGTTCAGGCAGCTGCTAGTGAGGTCCCTCCTGGGGCCAGAACCTTGTGGCTCACATGGGACCTAGCTCAGCTCCCAGCTCACTGTGATAGACCCTTTCTGACCACCTGTCAGATTCTTTGAGTGGGAGATTTGTTTCTCCCTGTCTCTTTGTGGGTTCTGGAGCTCTAAAGTTTGTTTAGAATCATTTTTTTTACATGTATTGGAAGTGACTGGAGTGGTAGCTCACTCCAAGTTTGTGCTTCTACTCCGCTATCTTGGCCCCACTCATAATCTTAGATACTTTAAAAGAAAAACAAAATCTACATAATAGAGAACTACATTTTTCATGTACAATTCTCTTTTTCTATGTTGCTGCATGTATGCAAATGCCCATTTATGGGCTGTTTGTTAAGTTCAGAATAAAAAGGTTTTAAAAAAAATAAAGTTTCTGCACCTAAAGAATTTATCCCATTGTGACTGAGCTTGTGATGAGCCCCCAAGTGCAAATTCACAGCCCAAAGCTAGGCCCAGACCATATTTTCCAGCTTGGTAGGATCTGTCAGAACTTAGACCAAGTCACCATGACTCCTACCACAATGAGACAGAAACTCTGATCATTTAATAATTGAAGTTATAATTAAAAGCATGACTATAATATATCTCCAAAATGGACAGAATAACATAAGGAAAAGGTAGAGGGATTTAAGAGTTTTATTTAGTTCTTTAATATTTTTGTATCAATAGTCCTTCTGCCTCACTAATCATAAGTGATAAGTACTGATAAATACATGCTTTCATTCTCTAGAGGAGGAAATGCCATCTGAATTTTCTCAAGTCATCTTTATATCACCACAAGGCAGCCATATTTTTCACTTTTTCAACAAAATAAACTTATATTAAGAAATATGCACAGGAGGCCATTCAAGTATTTTTAAAATTTTTATTTTGTTCCATCTTACATTTTAAATCCAAAGATTATTGGGCAAGGTCAGCAACAGACTGGAACAGATCCTGCTGAGTTAAAGATTAGTTAGTTGAGCCGGCTTTGCCAGATCCTAGACCATATCAGAAAAAAAAATATTTCAATTATAAATCTAATTACAACTTTAATTGTTAAACAGTCACTCAGATTATGTTTTGCTACATGGTTTGCACTGTTTCTTACTGACTCATAAAGCAGGTGTTTCAGCAGGTGTTACCTCTGGGGCAACCACATCACTTGACTGCCACAGAGATCTTAGTCTCTCTCTCCATGGTCTATTATTTTTAGCAACACATGACAGCTATAGATGCTGCAATCCACCCACCCCCAACCCCCAAGAGGGTGAACTATGAAGCATATCACTTTGTATTCACTGTAGAGGCAGAATGAGGGAAGAATTGGGGAGGGTACAAATAAGGCTCTGTCCCTCTAAATACATCATGGAAGGAGGAACACATTAGGTGGTATTGCAAGGAAAAAAATTCACTGATACTAATATTAGGTCACCTGTTTGCAGAGCCCTGCTCGACCACTACTGCCTATATGACATTGGACAAATGACTTGACTTCCCTGAAGCTCACTTTCATTGTCTGTAAAATGGATGATGGGGTAGGGGGGAGGATATGGAATTATCTGGGCTCTTAGATTCCCAAAGATATTATTTTGATTCCATGATGCAGGCCCATTTCAGAAGAATCTCATAAAATGCAAATGCCCTCAGAGCCTTCTTCTACATCTCACTATGTGAAGAACATGTTGTAAGTAGCCTAGATCTCATTCCCTCTCATTTTTCCCCATCAGATTTCACCTCATCTACCCCCAAAATCACCAAACCCTTTACTAATCTTCCTCTTTATAAGTGTTTTTTCTCTCCTACTTACACATCTACCCAGGTATTTTATGCCTTTAAAAATCCTCAATCTCAAAATTTAAAATCCCCATCTTCTGAAAATATACTTCTATATCATTCCTCCCTTTCACAGACAAATTTCTAGGGAAGGAAAAAAGTTGTCTAGTTTCATTCCTGCCATTTCCTATCTTCTCATATTATACTTGTCAAACAAATGAAATCTGGCTTCTGACCTCATCACTCAACTGAAACTAATCTCTTCACAACCACCATCCATCTCTTGATTGCCATGCCTATTCTGAATCCTCATCCTAAATGACCTCTTGGTAGAACCTGGCATGGTTGACTTAACTCTCCTTGACTCTCCTCTCTAGGTTTTTGTCCTGCTGCTGCCTCTTGGTTCATCTCCAGCTTTGTGCCCCTTCCTTCTTAGCCTACTCTGCTGAATCATCAGTCGCATGCCACCTTTGGATTATGGCTCCCTAAGGCTCTTCTACTTTCTCTTGGTGCTCTCATGAGCTTCTATGGGTTCAATTATCATCTCTATGCAGCTGATGTCTACACATCCAGCCCCAGGATTTTTCATGAGCTCCAGTCAAGCCCCACATCACCAACGGGCAACTAGACATTTATAACTGGATATTTGATAAGCCTCTCAACAATGAGTCATTTCCAAATGGATGTTCCATGAGCCTCTCAAACTCAATATGTCCACAATGAAAGTAATAATCTTTTCCCCAAAACCCTCTTCCCATCAAATCTAGTCTTGTCTTTCTATAGTCAACCAGGAACATTATCTGGGAGTCTTGTTCTATTTCCTCACTCTTCTTCATCTTACATATCCAAAACACAGCCAACTAACTGTTGGTGTAGATTCTCTTACACAATCCTTTTCTTTCCACTCACACAGTCACCATCCTAGTTCAAGCTCTCGTTACCGGTCATGAAGGCTATTATAATAGCATTCTGATTGGTATAACTATACGAAGTAGCAACTTTCTAATGACATCCCCAACAAACCTTCTGAAGTGAAATTCCTAAACCAGACATTCAAACATGCCACTTCTCTGTGGTTCTCCATTGCCTCTGTGACCACATATAAACTACTCTACTTGGCATGTAAAGCCCTCATTCCATGTTTCTACCTTGAGTATAGTTGATCTTGTTGCTGGGCCTTTCACATGATATTCTACTTCTTATCTTCGTGACTCAGTATAGTGGGGCATCCTTGAAATGCACCCCTTTCTCACCTCCACTTCCCAGAATCCCTAGCTTACTTCATAGTTTAGCTTCTACAGAAAGGTTTTCCCCCTGATTCCCCCAAGCCCCAGCTGCTAGTGCTTCCATAATGAAATGACCTTGTGTTTACATTGTAAGTAAGAAGGATTCTGTTATCCTTTTTAGCATTAGCTTCTCAGGATGCAAGGCCATAACAATCTCTAGTTTCCAGGTGTAAGATAATATTCCCCAGGCTCATGACTTGTAAATATCTCCACCATACTTGCAATGAGATACAGGGGTGACAAAATGTGATTTTTACTATGTTTGTGCTGAATGATGATATTGCTAAAGTTAACCTGTGAGCTTCATGTTGGCAAGACGCCTTCTTTGTCTGTTGCCCTAGAAAGCAAGTGGCCACTGGTCAGTGAGTGGGAAATCCATAGGGGAATAGGACAGTGTAATGCTGTGTGTGCCCCAACCAGCCCCCATTGAGGCTTGAGGGATTTAGAGGAGTGCACAAGCTGGAATGTCGTGCTTGCCTCAACTGAACTCACTGAGACAGTGAGGGAGCTGCTCCCCCCTTCTCGCTGGCCACTGGAAGAAGGGTGATTAGAGAATACTGTAGGATTTGGTGCTCCCATTATGAGCAATCCCTCTAAGTAGACCAGACTAGAACAAAGTAAGAATATTAAACCCTCCATAGCTATCTTCCTGTCTGCTCAGATCAAGAGTGAACCTGTTAGAGGTTGGAGTCCAAAAATTCCAGTGCCACCCACATGTTATTTACGAAACAATGGCATATATTAGTATTTACTTCTGAGTTCATTTTGTCTCCTCAGATAGTAGGTAAGGTTGTTCAGCACAGAGGATGTTTTGTTTTGCTCTTTGTATTCTAAAATCTTAGCAGAATGCATGGTACATAGCAAGTAATTTGAAAAAAAATCTGAACGACTGAATGATTGATGAATCTATTCATATACACATGAATCTATAATATTACCACCTGCGTCCCCAAATCATCACTTCCTATTTCTGAGTTATCAGGAAGAAGAATGTTTTCCTCATCCTCAAAAGTACATCTCGCCAAAGTCTACCATTAAGCTCTAGCCAGGTCTCACAATCTTCCTACCTCTTACATTAGAATGAGATTATCTTTGGGTGTGAAGGACCTCTGTCACATGGCTATGCACTTGTGACAGTTTTCAGTGTATGTTTGCCCTCCTGAGCATTGACACATGATTCTCCTATAATAATAGCTCATTTGAAAAGTTTATTTTTCAATCCTAACTCAAAATCTTAGGACCAAGTGGCTGTTGATAGGCAAGACAAAATGAGAAAACATTTATCATACAGCATGCATCTCTCAAATGAAATTGCATTAGACTGAAATTTACAATAGCAGCAGTTTGAAGCAAATGCAATAACAGTTTTAAGTAGCATTACAAGATTTATTTTTACATGTTTAAAATTCAAAAACACATTGGGGAATTCTGGAAATGGAGAATGTTTCATTTAGGAAATCTGCACGGTGTTTTGTTTCAACACTAAACTGTAAACAGCTGTGTTAAGAGTAGCTAACATGCATATGCTTTTTGGATTTTTAAATTTAAAGACAGGCAGTCCTCAATTATACAGGGTGATAAAGGAATTAATTCTGTGGATAATCCACAACAAAAGGAAATCTCCAAATAATTTATATACTTATCCTTACATGTTCAGATTTATTGCTACACATAATTCTTCCATATTTGTTCATTCCTTCATTCATCAAACTTGTTCTGAAAACCAATTATATGTCAGGAAATTTATTACATGATGGAGGTGGAAGGGGATATAAAGAACAATAAGATATAATAGGAATATATGATTCTAAGATCATAGATTGTGAACTGGAAGGGACCAGAGAAGGCTTCTTATCCAACCCTCTCATACTGCATGTAAGGAAATGAGCTTGGGGAGATTCAGCTGCTTCCTCAAAGTTATACAGGCACAAATAGTTACTGGTGGGATTTAGATGGAGTAAGAATATAATATAATCTAAGTTCACCTTTTCACTACCAAAGACTGTGGTGGACTGAAGCCAAGATGGAGAAGTTCCTCTGTGTAGATAGAGACCACACCAAGATGGGGGATTTGACCTGGATAGAAGGAAGGGTAGGTAGAAAGCATGGGAACATGGATTGGGTTGTTGAAATCTTGACTTAATAGCTTTGGTTATAGTTATGGAAATGGCACACTACAAGTTCTGGATGTAAGCAGGAGGATACACTTGCATTCAGCAGCTGGAAAGAGGCAAAGCTACTAAGCAATGACTTTGCAAACTTTTTCCTTAAAAAAAAAATCCAGCAGCACAAAATTGTTGCATTAAACTTCAGATTTACAAGTTCAGAGTAGAAAAAGTTAAAAAAACAAAGTTTGTACAAAGCTTTTAGAATTTTATAATATGATAATGCATATATGTGTATAAGTATACACTAGACTCTTTAAATGTACCTATTTTCAAATTGAAAATATAACAAAACAATGATTATGTATAATATATAGGGATCATGGCATATAGAAATTAATAATCTCATTCACACAATGTGAATTGTCCCCAAATTTATCATTACCAATTTTACAGATATGGATGTACATATGTATGTATGTACATGTGTATGTATGTGTGCATATGTGTGTGTGTGTATATATATATATATATGTGTGATACAAGTCAACTAAGTGGCACAGTAGATAGACTTAGTCAGGTCTGGAGTCAGAAAGACTCATTTTCCTGAGTCCAAATATTCAGACACTTACTAGCTGTGTGACCCTAGGGAAGTCACTTGACCACATTTGCCTCAGTTTCCTCATCTGTAAGATGAACTTAAGAAGGAAATGGCAAACTACTCCAATATTTTTGCCAAGAAAACTCCGAATGGGGTGATAAAGAGTTGGACATGACTGAAATGACTGAATAACAAAATGTGTGTATATGTATATAATGTGTGTATATATAACATGTATATATATAGTGTGTATATATAGAACATATATACATATATTATCTAAGAATTATCATGAAGTCAAGCTTTGAACATTAAGAATATAGTCACTTTACTTCCTTCATCACAATGATAACACAATTTCTTTGAAAGAAAATCACACTGGTAATCCATGTCAACAGAATGGAGTTTTTATTGAATTGAGCTGTTACATTTCAGTATTTTAAAATGGATCCCAGTTTCCATCAATGCTTCCTGAGAATTCGTCATGAACTAATTTATATTCTTTTGCCACCTAGATAGGAATCCTATTACCAAGGACCTTATCTTAAGTAAAGGGGTCTCAGTGCTCATAGCAATGGCACTTTGCTATTTACATATGAAGGCTGACAAATAGGTTGCTTCATATCTTGGTTTACTTAGCTCTTTTTGTGTCTGAAGATAGATTTACACTCTGAAGTGAAGCTATAGAGAAACTAAACATATCTTTAATATAATAGGTTCTGCAAGAGAAGAGACATAGTGCATAAAATTAAGTACTAAATATGTGCATATATTTAAATATAAGGTACATATTACATATGGATAAACTCATACAATAACTGCCATATATGTATGTATATGCATGTTTGTATAAATGTATATATAAACACAGATGTATGTATGTATATATGTATGTGTATACACACACATATGTTCCAAAAACAGTGTTCCAAAAACCCTGGTCTAATTTTATGCCTTAATAACTGAAGGCATAAGTGCTACAAACAAAAATATTTGAAATGTTAATTATTTATAATAATTTTGCTTTTTTAAATTAAAATTCAACATAACCACCATCGAGTGTTATATATCACTCCAGTCAATTTTTAATTTTGTAAAATCTTTCATGAATTATTACTCAATTCCTGAGAAGATTGAGTTTGTAAACTTAGCCTTGAGGTCATCCAAAGAATGACGTTTTGATGCAAAAAAATGACAGCTTTGATGGAACCGCACAGTCTACTGGAATCAGATCAAGTGACTAAGGTAGTCAAACAAGAAGACCCCCTTTATTGATCCACCAGTCTGAGAAAGTCATCCAGAAACTGATACATGTGTAATGCATAGTAACAGGGTGCCCTCTCATCAAAATTAAATATTTATTAATCAACATTCACAAAACTATGTGTAAAAGAAAATTAAATAAACATTGTGATGTTTCTATTTGTAGCATTTATACCTCTTAAAATGTTAACATTTATGCATATATATGAGCATGTGTGTATATATATATGTGCACGTATGCTTATATGTATATATATGTGCATGTATACATGTGGGTCTTTCCTTCCTCCACCCCCAGTCCTTTCCTCTTCTTTCTTTTCCTATTACCACCAAAGTACCACCAAAGACAGGACTATCCTCCCAGATACTCAGACTCCACCCCTTGTTACTCTCGCCCCATATCTAATCTGTAAATCCTGCCAATTCTACTTTTATAGCGTCTCTTGCACCCAGTCCTTCTCTCTTATAACAATGCTGTCCTCCAGATACAGTTCCTCATTTCACATGTGGACTATTGTCATAACCCACTGGTTGGTCTTCTTGCCCTAAGTCTCTCCCCACTCCAGTCCATTCTCCACTCAGCTGTACAAGCTGATCTTCCTAATGTATAGGTCTACCCATGTCACCTCCTTGTTCAGTGAAATCCAGTGGCTCCCCATAAGCTTCAGGATCGACTATAACATGCATTGTTGAGCTTTTAAACCCCTCACAAGCTGGTCCCCTCCTATCTGTCTAGTCTCATTTCACCTTTTATCTCCCTGCCTCCCCACATGTGCGTGCATGCACACACACACACACACACACACACACAAGCACACACATACTCTGTATCCAGTTACAGCATCCTCTTCAATGTTCCTCAGACAAGATACCATATCTCCTTAATTCTCTCATTTTCATTGGCTGTCCTCGATGCCTGGATCTCTCTAGTTCCTTATCTGTATGTCCTGATCTCCATGGGTTTACTCACTCAAACTCTAGCTAAAATCCCACCTGCTACATAAAGCTTTTTCCTAATTCCTCCGAATGCTAATTTCTTCCAAATTGAAGGCTTATTATCTCCAATTCCTCCTATATATGTCTTGTTTCTATGTAAGTAGGCATTTGTAGGTAGTCTCCTCAGAGGTTCAGAGGAAGAATAAGTGTTTTTGCTTTGTTTTGGACTCTCTGTATCCCCAGGGCTTAGCACTGGGTCTGGCATACAGTAGGCACTTAATAAATTCTTGCTGACTGACTGGCCGACTAACCGAGATGGTATCTTAAAGTCTGCAAACTGATTTACATTGTATTATATTATTGGCGCTTCACAGCAACTCTGGGTATTTGGTGCAAAAGTCATCATGATCCTTTTATAGATGAGGAAACTGAGAAAAGCAACTTGCCCAAGGTCATATGGCTAGGAAGTATCAGAGGCAAGATTCCCATTCAGGTCTTCCTGATGTAAGGCCAGGATGTAATTCATATATAGGCACATATTGGAAGAGGCTGATAGCTTTGTTTATAGAAATTATTCATTTCTATTTACAATAAATCTTTCAAGCTTAGAGAATCTGTGTAGTGTACTGCGGTGGGATCAAAATCAAACAGAAAAAGTGACCATTAATCTGTACAGGGGGAACCCTGCAAGGCACATATTGATTTAGTTTTAAAATGCAATAGTATTTATATTTTATTTGTTTTATTGCATATTTTCAATTCGTTTTAATCTGTTAAGACCACACTCAGTATTGTGGGCCATATGTGGGCCATCAGCTGTGTGTTCCACAATCTGGTGGAGTAGCTAGAAAGCTGCCCTTGGAACTAGTTAGATCTGACTTAAAATCTTGCCTTTAACCCTAGCAGTGAGACCCTAGGTAAGTGACAACTTCTTCATGCTCTAGATAAATCTCCTTGAAATAAAGGCTCATTTGTTTTTCTTCTTGTGATGTGGCATGGCTAAAAGTCATGAAATGACCAGTATTTCCAGAATACTAAAGTCGACGATTACAGAAAGACATTAGAGAGGTGTGTAGTTCTTATGATGGAGCTGTTATACGTACCAACATAGAGTTAAATAGGAAAGGAACCAAGGATGTCATGAAACATTTGATGGAAAAAGAAGGTGGGCCAGTCATGGAGCGAAAACAGGAGATAAATGATGGACAATACAATACGTGTGCTTCGCTGTATCCACACAATATTAGGAGACACAGAAGAAGACTTCCAGCACATTGGGTGGAACCTCTCCCCACACCTCCATGGGGGAACTAGGGAAGGATGTGGACAAAAGCAGGAGATGAACACATGCGAATGGCATCTGGTCTACACCAGTGGCATCAAACTCAAACAGAAAAGGGCCTTGTGGTTCGCATGTGGGCTTGAGAAAACTACACATTAACATTATTTTGCACTTCATTTTTATTTATCTGGCTAAAAATTCCCAATGACAATTTCATCTGGTTCAGCGTACATGTACTTGGCCTGAGTTAAGTTTGACACGTCTGTTACAAACCACTGAAGGGAGGAACTGTATTGATAAGATCATAATTCCAACAACATATTAAAGGGTTTTCATAACACGTAGAAAAAGCGCAATTTTTATGCACAGACACAGAGGGAGATGTAGAAAGTTTGGCAATTTTATATTTGTAGGCTCTAACTCTTCCCCATTATCCATAAGAACTTGATAAAAACTTAAAATAAAACCGGCAGTAGACTTTGATCACCACTATGTGTGAAGCCTTCACCAAATGGCACATCAAACAGCTACTGTTGTGTAAAGAAATTAAACTGCCTGAGTTTTCTTGCTCTCTGAGTGTACCATATCACCTTAATGACCTTGTATTGATAAAGCATTTGAAATGAAAATTGTGCAGGATATAAGAACTCTTGAATCTGGGTGTAGTTTATGGTAGGTTTGGAAATTCTTAAAGCAGGCTCTGGAAAGTATTCTGTTATGGCTGACATAGTACATGGAAAACTGAAAGAATCTTTGGGGAAGTACTGAGTCAAATGCAGCTCATAAGACATAAAAGTACATAAAACAGCACAAGTTACCGTTGATCAATAACCATAAGAATGCTTTCTACAAGCTATTAACCAAAATCAGTCAACAAACATTTATTAAGCTGCATTTATATGCTAGGCACTGGTGACAGAAAGACAAAAATACCCTTAAGGAGCTCACATGCTGTCAAAGAAGATAACATATATCCTTATTCAAAATGTATGCAAAACAGAAAAGAGGTAGGTTTGGGGGTAAGGGAGGCATTGACAGTTGGGGGAATCAGGAAAGATCACTAGAGGAAGCTAGGAATAAACTAATGACAACAATTATACAATGTTATATAAATAAATACATCCTTACATATTAAATGGAAACCTTACATAACTGAAACCTTTTTTTAAACTAAAGCAGAAAAGGTACTTTACAAACCTACTATCTCTATCTAAATTCATTATCCCCTCCCCATTTATTTACTTTATTTTTAGTTTATGGAATAAAACAAGTAAATGAAACTGTATATCTATTATGTGCAACTTGGCATTCCTTTTAAATGTATAATAAAGTTATCATGTGAATTTCTTTTTTTCCTTTATTTTCTTCCCTTCCTCCCACTCTAGAGATGGCTACAATTAAACAGAAATAGTGTGTGTGTGTGAAATTATTCTATAAATACTTCTATTTACCATTTCTTTGGATGGATGCAGATAGTGATTTTCTTCATATGTCATTTATGACCCAGCAATACCACTACTAGGTCTATTTTCAAAGATGTTTGGGAAAAAAGGAAAAGAACCCATACATTCTAAAATGTTTGTAACAACTTTCTTTGTGGTGGCAAAGAACTGAAAATTTTAAGGATGCTTTCAAGTGGAGAATGATTAAACAAGTTGTGGCATATGATTGTGATGGAATGTTATAAGAAATGATAAACTCAGTGATTTTAGAAAAAACATGGAAAGGCTTGCATGGAATAATGAAGAGCAAAACAAGCAGAACCAAGAGAACACTGTATACGGTAACAGCCATATTGTTTTAAGAATGACTAATAAAGTCATTTTGACATTATAAATATCCAAATTAACTTAATTCACTTTTAGTCTATTAGATAAGTCAGTCATGTGGAAAAAAATGTGTTAAAACTGATGGAAATACTGAATCAATTGCACCATCAAGATATTAAAAGAATTAGTAGATGGCTTCCAATATATCTGCCAGATTCTCCTTGGAGGATTTTTGGGAAGTTATGAGAGACTCACACAAAACAAAGGGGTCTGATGGAGTTACAATCTGTACCTAGGGAGGAAGTAGTCACATATCAAAAAAGCCATAAATCCACCAAATCAAAAAAAAATTATGCTAAATATTATTTTTGAAACATTGTTTAATAAAGAAGCATTCTTGAAATAGTTCTGTAAATCATGTTAAATACCATTTTTCTCTTTGGAAACGTGGAAGCCAAATTGATTGGGACCAGTGAGGCACTAAGAGAAAGGCCAATTCTTTTCCAACTGAATGCCAAGGCATTCCATGTTTCAGCTATTCAAGACTCCACTGAGGAAACCAAGCAAATATTTATATTTTCCTCTCTTCTTGTCATGCAACAGTTTAGAATTGTCTCAGTTGATTTAGCACCAATTTGAGGCAGTCTTTAGACATTTGTCCAAGTAACTGGACCAAGGATACCTGTGAAGTCTTGTCACAAATGACAGAGTTATTTTTCATTCTTTTCAGGATATTTGGGTTCAGAAGTGATGTTGAACAGACAGTAGATAAACAAGCCACAGACCCACTGAATTGTAACACCGGGAATATTAAATAAAGCTCATAGTCTGATATATTTTGCTACAGTACGAACCATGGAGAAGAGCACTTGAGGCTGTCAAACAAAAAGGATTATAGTGAGTAGAGAGACAGAGATCCAAAGGTTCTAGCCTTATACTCACAAAATCAGTTGTTAACACTTAGTATTTGATTACAGAGTGGATTATACCACATGTAGACCTTAGTTTTCAGTTCTCAGCCTGGTATCGCTTTCATTGTAAATTAATGAAATAGTACTCTGGTTTATAAATCTATCCCAGTTGAGTATAGTTAGCATTAATCCATTCCCAAAGACTTAATCAAACTTGATAAAAGTCAATCTGTGAACTAATAATGTCAAGACTCTGCACAATGGTGACCCCATCATTGTAACTTAATGGGAAACATCTGACAAACCTGACTGAGAAAATTCTGACAGGAGCTAATTCTTTGAGGATGAGCCCTGGTCCAAGGTTCAAGAGTCTAGAAGCAATTAAATACATTTCTACATAGACTATGGAAGATAGTGGTTCTGTGTCTGCGTTAGGTGGACCAACAAGCTCTAATTCTTCGGTGGACGGGCAGACACACATCATACTATCCTTTCTTGTTTTCCTGACTCACAATTTCTCTGATATGATACACCACAAATTCAACTCCATTATTATATTATCAGCTAAAATGAAGAAACTGGCCCACTTTAGGGGCGGCCAGGTAGCACAGCGAGTAAGAGCACCGGCTCCAGTGTTGAGAAGACCTGGAGATCGAATCCCAGGCTCAGACACTTAGCACCCACCCAGAAATAACTGGCCATGTAACCTTGAACAAGTTACTTAACCCCAATTGCTTAGGGGCGGCCAGGTGACTCAACGAGTAAGAGCACCGGCTCCAGGGTTGGGATGACCTGGATCAAATCCGGGTTCAGATACTCAGCACCACACCCAGAAATAATTGGCCGTGTTACCTTGAGCAAGTTACTTAACCCCGATTGCTTACCAAAAAAAAAAACAAAAAACAAAAACAAAAAACTGTCCCACTTCATTAAGATTTAGTGATAGAGACAGGACAATATAAAAATGATAATGATTCTCAAAATACTTTCATCTACCGAATAAAAATGTCATGAGATTTGCTATGGACAACAGATTCCTTATGTGATGAAAGTATTAACTAGATGAAGAGCAAATTTAATAGTTTTCTTAAGAAACTTTTTCCCTAGAATCTTCTGGTCAATACCTCTTGGTTATTAGCAATCACTGTTGTCTTTAGTCAAAATCATTTCGTTGGGTCAAACAATGTAGAATTTCTGTCATTTTCAAAACACTTCAGTATTAGGAAAGAGGGCTCAACTCACCAATACTGGGGTAACCAGGTGTAGAAGGATCTCCTCCAGGATTCAGTGAAACCATGAAGGGGCTGCGGCTAAGGTTGGTAGTCTTTGGTAAATCGCAAGGATCGACATAAAGAAGAACGCCTCCAAATCCAGCTTTTTCCAGCAGCGAAAGCTAAGGAGGAAGATGCGAAAAAACAATGTAAAAAAATGTGATGACTTAAAACACCTTTGGGTTAAAAGTAAATGAGGTGGAAAGAGGATTATATTCATGTTTTAATAGAGTTATAGGCTCATAGGACATTAGGAATAGAAGGAAATTCAAAAATCTTTTAATTAAGAAACCTCAAACACACATTGGGGTTTTCTTGGCAAGAGATAATAAAGTAGTTTGTCATTACCTTCTCCAGCTCATTTTACAAATGAGAAGATTGAACAAACAGGGCTAAGTGACTTACCCGGGGTCACACAGATAGTAAATGCCTGAGGCCACATTTGAACTCAAGAAGACAAATTTTCCTGACTCTCTAGATCTGGCACTCTAGCCATTGTGCTACCTAGCTGCTGCCATTATTTAACCAGTTGCAAATCCATCTAAGTGTTCCAAATCCAGCTCCACTCCTATGCACTTTGGCCAAGAGGTTAGTATAGAAATAAGGTATCCAAAAGGACAAAAAAAAAGAAATAAGGTATCCAATAATAGGCAAATCTAGTATTCAGACAGATCAAGGTAGCTGCCCAAGTGGCCACTGTCTTGTTCAGATCAACTAAGATCACAGATTTAGAGTTGGAAGCCAATGAGTACAACTCTCTTATTTTACAGATGAGGAAACAAAGGCAAATAAAAGTTAAGTGACTTGCCCAGGATGAAAGAACCAGTGTCTGCAGCAAGATTCACAGCCAAGTCTTCCAGACTACAAGTCCAGTTCTATGCCATCTAGTTGCTATAGAGGTTAGGTATTAAGTTATTTAAGGCACCTTACTGAAGAAACGACAGTGATGGAATAAAACTAGTTTCAATGATCTTGCTTGTCCATACACACTCCACCCAACCTGCTTTTCCCCTCCTGTCTAAGACACTCTGCTATAGGGAGGATAAAAACAGGTAATGGTTACAACATGTACTATGTCCCTCCCAATGCAATACTGAGGAAGGCACTTTGTAACATATGAAGTAAAATGCAAGTAGAATTTACTCTTTACTGATCTTACATGTCTTGAAAGATCAAGCTCTTTGAGTTTAGCCTTCATTTCTGACAATCATTGTAGGCTTCATTAGACACTTTATTGATTTGCTTATGAGAAAGGCAGGTAGCACCATATTTGGTTTTGCTTCTTGGTTCTCCAGTGGGTCTGCTTTAAACAGGGATGTTTCATAGTAAATGCTTCAGGACCCCCAGGACACTCTGCTGTGAGCACTTAGATGCAGTAGCTAGAACAGTCAGTGGCTCACCTCCCAGGGGACCACCTCCTCAATCCCAAGATTCAAACAGGAGCTTTTGTTAAAATTGCTGCAGCTTGGGGCAGCCAGGTAGCACAGTGAGTAAGAGCATCGGCCCCAGTGTCAGGACGACCTGGGGGTTCGAATCTGGGCTCAGACACTTAGCATCTACCCAGAAACACCTGACCATGTAACCTTGAGCAAGTTACTTAACCCCAATTGCTTAAAAAAAAAACACATTTTTTTTAAATTACTGCAACTTTAGCATGCACTATTGGAGATGGAATATCCATGGAAATGAGAAGTAATATACTCTGGTGAAGAGAGAACTTTCAAAGCCAGAAAGAACCAGATACAAGTCCTTTCTCTGTCACACAATTTCTTTGAGACTGCACAAAATTACATAGTATCTTGGTGTTCTAGGCAGTTCTCTAGGACAATAAATTTTAGGGGACATACTGACCTAAATTGATAGAGGAAATTTCCTATGCTGAGAAAACCACAGGTCCATACCCTATTCCTGTTACAGAAGTGTTTATATGCCCATGCATAACAAAATTCGGAATATTTTAAAACATTTTGCCCACCCCTGTAGGAAAGAACCATTCCCATTTTATCTTATCTTCTGTCATCTTTTGTGAAATATCTAATCTATTTCAGCTGGGAAAAGAAATTCCTGCATCTTTGCCTCAAAGATTAATTCATTCAATCTAGATTAATTCATTTACACTAAAGAAAGGGATATAAATATGTGGGTGGGGAAACAGGAACAGAGTGTGTGTGTATGCGTGGAAAGAGAGACAGAGAGAGAGACAGAGAGACAGAGAGAGAGAGAGAGAGAGAGAGAGAGAGAGAGAGAGAGAGAGAGAGAGAGAGAGACAGAGAGAGAGACAGACAGAGAGAGACAGAGACAGAGAGAGACAGAGACAGAGAGAGAGACAGAGACAGAGAGACAGAGAGAGAAACAGAGAGAGAGAGACAGAGACAGAGAGAGACAGAGAGAAACAGAGAGACAGACAGACAGAGACAGAGAGAGACACAGAGAGCGAGAGACAGAGACACTGAGAGACAGAGACAGAGAGAGACACAGAGAGACAGAGAGAGACAGAGACAGAGAGATAAGAGAGAGATAGAGAGAGACAGAGAGAGACAGAGACAGAGAGTCTCCAATTATTCCTGACTCCCTTTCTCTAGATATGGTCATGTCTTTCATGGAGCAGCTGATTTCCCCCCCATTATTTATCAGATGATCAGTTTGACTAGTGACACCCTCTGCTATGTGAGAAATTTTGGACTGCCCCAAGTACTAGCATGAGTACTTGGTACAGAGCTAGCACAGATGGACTGAAATGTTCACTGTTCAATTCCCATGTTTGACCTGCAGATTGCATGGGGAGGAAGCACATCCCAATGCAGCAAAAAAAGGTTTGCCCCAAAGGCTGCCTCTGGGGTAAGGATAGAATGATGTATCTGTATATTCTATGCCCACATCTAGTTAGATTGGTTTTATTTCACTCTTTTTTATTGTCTCTTTGTCTCTCTGTCTCTGTCTCTGTATTCCTCTTCCTCGCTCTCTCCCTCCCTCTCTTTCTCTCCCTACATATCCAAGCAATTTCCAAACACTGAAATTTCTTCATCCATAACATCTCTCCCATCTGACTCTTCCCTCTACTCACACTGATAGTTCAGGCTTTCATCACTTCTATCCTAGATAATCACAACAGCTTCTAAATACTTGTCCCTGATTCAAGTATCTCCCCATTTCAATCTAGCCTCCACTCTGTTGCCAATTATGTTTTCCTTAAGCACAGATCTGACCATATCACTTTTTTTTTTACTCAATAAAATCCAGTGGCTTCCTATTGCCTTTGGAATAATATAAGCTACTCTGTTTAATTTTTAAAGTCCTTCAAAGCCTGGCCCCAAACTATTTTTCCACCCTAATTGGGAATTACTCTCTCTTTTCCACACTGTTACAGAGGCCAAATTGGCTGCATCTTTGCACTGGCTGTCTCTTATGTCGGGAAGCCTCACTTCCAGCTCACAGAATCCCTTGGTGTTTCCAAGTTGCAGTTCAACCACCACCTTCTGTATGAAGCCTTTCTTTAGAACTTCAATGCCCAGGGCCTTTGTTCCCAAACTACCTCATATTTAACGACTTTGAATTTATTTGTATCCATTTTCATAGTTACCCTTTATATAATCAGGCGATTGATTCTTACTCAATTGTAAGCTCCTTAAACATAGAGACTTTGTCTCATGCAATCCTTCATTTTAAAATCAACACGTAACTACCAAAACATCTGCCATCTGCAAGAAGACACTGAAGGACATAAATTGTAACTTTGGTCTTCAAAGACCTTGCACTTGGCAGATGTTCATTAGACATACTGGTCTTCCTGCTGTCCCTCACACGAGTATCTTTGCCCTGGCTGTTTTCCACACCCATGATGCATACCTTTCTCAGTTCTGACTCTTCTAATACCAAGTTACCATGAAAGCTCAGCTAGATGCCATCTTCTACATGAAGCCTTTCCGATCGGCTCTATCTATTGATGTCTCCTCCTTTCCACCCCTGTCATTATCTAATATTTTGCATCTACATATATATATATGCATCATTTCTTCAGATAGAATGCAAATTCCTTGAGTGTAAGAACTGTATTGTTTGTTTTTGTATCCCTAGCCCCTGGCACAGTAAATGGTATATATCAGGTGATTAATAAATGCTTATTGATTCATTCATTGATCAGGCAATAATTTTGATAATATTTATTCCATTTAGAAGTTACTCCTTTTCTAATTACATTTGTTATTTGAAAATAAAAACACACATTTTTCCAAAGAAGAGTCAGAGTGTACTTTAAGTGACTAGGAAACTTTGGGATGGTCACTTTCTGAAAGAGAAAAGGCATGCAAACATCAGATACCATCATCTATTTTTCTTCTTAGGGCAGAAAAGGCTAGCTGGAATAAACAATGTTCACTTTGAGGGGATGAGAGAAATCATTTATGTCTACATTTTTTTTTAAATCTGATGTTCCAAGTCACATGACCTTAAGAAAAAAGTGGCAAAAATCCATTTTTAATTTGACAGTTTCTGAACACTAGATTGAATGTCTAATCAACCTGCTGTATTTCCCATCCAAAATGTCTAGGGGTATAGTTCAGAAGTTTCCTGTGCTGAAGTGGTAGTCCAGAAGGTGGCTACAGTCACAGGCAGACCCCTCCACCCCACCTTTCACCCCCAGGTACTGTATTAAGTAAGACAGGAAGCTCTGCAGAGGATGCATCCTGCTCCATGCCCGAGTGCACAGAAATGATGGAAAACAAGATACCTTTGCTGCATATCTCAAAACAACCTCCAGTCTAATGAATAGCATTACAAAGCATTGTACAAACAAAACACAGAACAGAGCAAGGAGTGAAAAACTGAAACAGGAGGAAACATTAAGACAACTGATTTTATGATTGACAGTTTCTTCTCATGAAGGTTCAACAAGGCAGAAAATGTATTTAATGTTCTGCCATAAAAAGATTAGTGATTCCCCAAATAGATACAGGCTATCTCATTTGGAGACACCTGCACCTATTAGCAAAATACTATTTAAACCCCCATCCTATCTTTTCAGGGTATTTAGAGAAGCTTCTGAATATGACAATAAGGATCAGATGGAAGTCAATGTGTCTTGTTATTTCTTCTTCCCTTCCTATTGTATACACTTTGCTCAGGTTGTGATACCAGGTTTGTTTGAAAGAGAAAGTAATTTGTTATAGTACAGCAGCTTTAATAAATGGAAATTTCTACAGCAGAACATTGTGAGATGTTTAAATATTAACCAGACATATTGCTCATTCCCTCCACTAGATTTCAGAAACTTAATACAAATTAAGTGCACACTTTATTGCTAGATCTTGCTTACCAGGGCTAAGAAATCCACAATGTTCAATTCTAATTAAAAATGAAATTGAACTGTAATTCCCTGGAAACAAAGGCTGATCAGACTCAATAAGCTTTACTTAATTTATTTCAGAAACAAAATAATTGAATTGCTTCTAGTCAAGGACAAAAAAATGCTTACACTGTTATGAGTGCATGGCCCCCAAATCTTTTACATTTCTATTGTATTCTCAAATTGTCACAATAGATGGCATCTTTGAAAAGTTACTCATAATGTCCCAGTTGAATCAGCACTCAGCATTTAAAACAGTAATAATCATAATAATTAATAATAACCAAGAAGAAAACATCATTCAGGAGAATTATGCTATGTAGCAATGTATGTGGAAAAAAAGATCACCAAAAATATTTCTTACCTTTTAAGGTATATATGAGAAGTTTCATCAATTTCTTGGTTTTGGATGCATTTTAGAATATTAAGACTGGGAGAGATACTTTAGGCATCATCTTCTCAACCTCCACATTTTACATATGAAGAAAGGTTGTGACTTTTCCAAAGTCACATAGCTAGTTGGGGTCAGGTTATAATAAGAGCCCAGAACTCCTAATCAACAGTAAGGTCAATGATTTGTATCCCATTGGAATATAGCTGCACATTACTAAAATGATAATTTGTTGTTGTCCAGGCATTTCGGTTGTGTGCAACTCTTCTTTTCCCCATTTGAGATTTTCTTGGCAAAGATACTAGATTCGCCATTTCCTTCTCCAGTCCATTTTATAGATGAAGAAACTAAAGCAAACAGGATTAAATGGCTTGTCCAGGGTCACACAACAATAAGGATTTAGGGATGAACTTGAATCTGAGGCTGAACTTGACCTCAGATCTTCCTGCCTCCAGACCCTGCACTCTAGCCACTATGCCACTTAGCTGCCCTTATATTTTAAGCACAAATATCCCCCCCCAGAGGAGAGGGATAATTAATAAAATTTTGTGAATGATAAAAACAAGAATTCTATACTTTATTTTCCCATCTCTTTTTATTGCACAAAATAGACTTGAAGCATACCTGGAAATTCAGCACAGCAATGAAATTGTCCAGTCTTTGAGGGGGTTTTTGGTCTACAGATTACTCTAAACTGGGAGAGTCCATGAATCAATCAATCAATCTATATACATATATAATCAATATCAATCTATACCATCAATCAACAAGCATTTTATTAAGCCTCTATGTAGGCATTACATTGGATACTGAGAATTCAAGCGCAAAAGTGATACAGTAAGTGACCTCAAGAGTCTTTCATTCTACTGAGAGACAACACACACATATTAATACAAAAACAGATAGGTGTGGATAAGTGTGAATAATTAATCCAATGAGCTGTTGGCATTAGTCAAATACACACTGTGTATTTCCATTGGGCTGTATCTAATCAATTACTGTATTTGACATAATTATAACTTCATATGGTGTGAATTTGAACACGCAACCACTTCACAGGATTAATTTTTCACACTAGTGGAAAGATAACCAAGACACCAGGCAAGAGAAGATATACTTTTTGTATCTAATCCTGCTAAAGAAAGGTCTACCACAATGCTTATACATAGTAGGTACCCTATATATGTTTGCTGAATTGAAGTTTTGCACTGAAACATTGAATGAATAAATAAACATTTCTATTTGGATTGAGTTAACTGGTTTTTTTAATCTCTTGCCTTTCAGTGTCTATGCTGTGTGACCATGAGGAGGTTGCTACCTTTGAGGTTCTGAACAAGTCACTCTTCCTGCACATTTAAGTTCAGACACTCAATGATTCCTCATGTTCCTTCTAATTCTCCATCCTAAGATCCTTGGTCTTTTACTCTTGGCAGTCCAGCGGAGTCAAAATCTCAATTCCTAGCCTTGGGCATATTTTGGAAATAAATCAAGAGAGTTAACTCCTAGCAGAAAAGAGAAGACATTGAGCAGGGTGGGGATGGAGGATAGAAGTCATGTGTCACTCTGGTAAAAAGTATGACCTTGAGCAAGGAGGCACTCATTGCTAAGGATGAATTCTCTCAACTATCAAAGGAGGATAATAAAATATGAATTATCTGCCCTACACATTGTTGTAAGACTCAAATATAATAATGCTTATGAGAGTGCTCTATCCACCTTAAAGTGTGATCTGCCTGTTAGCTTTGATTACTCAGGCTTTTGGAGGAAGCATAAATGTTTTTGAAGAGCAGTTTTATGTAGGTTTCCTATCCTATCATTTTGCTAGTATCATAAATAAGGTGGTAGAGCGGACATGTTTGTGGGCTGCCAACATTGTGTAGACACACATATAATGACTATTAGTATAAGTAGGGGTGTGCTGTAGTAGAAGGGACTTGGTTTTGGAAATAACAACATTTGTGTTTTACAGCCAGCTCTGCTCCAAAAGCCAAGTGTAAACTTGATCTTTCTGTGACTTGGTTTCTTCATCTGAATACTGGGTATTACAGAATCTCTGAGTTAGAAGCTACTTCAGAAATATAACAGCATGGTTTGATGTCATTGAACCTGGGATTGAAACATTCCCCTGCCATTTAAAGAAACAATACCTATATAATCATGGCAAATCAATTAGGTTCTCTTGACTATAATTTCCTCATCAGGCAAAAGACAGTTTGAACGAGATGACCTCTTAACGTACCCACTCCAAAGGTAGGATCCATAGATCTACCTAGAGTACTACATATGTCTGAATGAAAACCCAGCAGCAATTCCTACAAAGGATCATCCAGTCCTCAATTCAAGATCAGCAGTGGTGGCAGACCCACTACACCCTAAATCAGCTCAATTATGAAGAGCCCTAATCATTAGGGCATATTTCCTTCTATCTAGGCACCTGGGTGGTTCAGTGTATATAGTGCTAGACTTGGAGACAGGTAGACCAGAGTTCAAACTTAAGCTCAGGCACGTGATAGATGTGAATCTTAGGCCAGATGCTTAATTTCTCTCATCAGTAGTTTCTTCATGTGAAAAATGAGGATTATAACACCTGCCTCACAGGAGTGGGAGACTTAAATGAAGTAACATATGTTAAAAGCTTGGCAAACCTTAAAGTGCTATGTTAGCTATTAATTAGTTATTATCAATGACTAATGTTTAATATAACTTTTAATTTTATTATTTCTAAATATTATTGATATTATTAATTTAAAAAAACTTGTTAGCCAGAATCGCCTTTTCAACAACTAATACACAATGATCCTTGTTTGTTCTTCCAGTACCAAGCAAATCCTATGTAATCTCCTTTCTACATAAGGATCCTTCAAAAGCTTCATGCCTCAGTTGCCTTATAATGATGTTGTATGGTTAAATCACATATATAAAAATCCTTTGAAAAGTAGAAAGGACTAAATAAATTTGTATCCAAAAATCTGAAGTGATTTTAGTAATAAATTCCAAAATAGCTTTTTATTGGATGATCTTGAAACATTTCATGAACATCAAGTCTCATAATGACAGAGCATCATCTGCATGAGATCCACAGCATCTCAACAGAATATGGTTTAACTATCCCTAGAAGAAAAAACAAACAAGTGAATAAAGAATAATAAAATAAGTAATTTCTATAATTTGTATCAGTTAGGTGACACAGATGGAATGCTGAGCCTGGAGTCGAGAAAATATGAGCACTAGCTGTGTGACCCTGGGTAAGTCACTTAACTTTTTGTTTGCCTCATTTTCCTGAACTATAAAATGAGGAATAACAGAACTGACTGCCCAGCATTGTTGCAATGTCAAATGTGATAACATTTGTAGAGATCTTTGCACAGTGCCTCGTACACACTAAGTACTTGTAAGTGCTAGCTATTATCATGCTCATGACTGTTATTATTGCCGGGATTCCCCCACCTAGGAGCTGGTTATGATCTAAGTGGAGGCATGGAATAAACTCTTCAGTTGGAGAAGATATAGGTTATTCCCAATAGTTAAATATTGGGCTTTTCTTCAACACAACTATACCTAATGTTCACCCAGTATCCCCTTATGCTCCTCTCACCCCCCCTCCAGCTGCTCGGCAAGTTCATGATCTCCATCTTTTGCCTCAGTAAACAGCCCCACAGAGCTGTTGGTCAACAGGCCGTTATGACAGAACCACTATTCAGCACCCAGAGCAACAGCCAGGTAGATGCCATGGGCAAAAATCCCCCTCCTTCCCATCTCAAACACTCCCACTATAAACTCATCCAGCTTTGCTTTCCACCCCATCATTTTGTGGCTACCACAGGAGTCCCTCACAGGATTGGTTCAAGTCTCCATGGCAGTGGCTGGGGAATAAGTGCCCTGCCCTGTTTCTATTTGGGGTTTGACCAGAGTGAGTCACACAGTAGTATAAAGTTTGTTTATTCATAATTGTTTTCACACTGTCTTCCACATTAGACTTTGAGACCCTTAGGGTCTAGCCTTTGCCTATTTGAGGGGGTAGGTATCTTTAGTGCTCAGCACCATTTCTTCTGATGTTTCAGTCCAGTTTGACTTTCCCATGATCTCATTTGGGCTCTCTTAGCAAAGATACTGGAGTGGTTTGCCATTTCCTTCTCCAGCTCATTTTACAGATGAGGAAATTAAGGCAAACAGGGTTAAGTGACTTGCCCAGGTTCACACAGCTAGTAAATGTCTGAGGCCAGATTTGAACTCAGGAAAATGAATCTTTTTGACTCCAGGACCAGCATTGTATCCACTGCACCACTTAGCTGACTCTTAACACTCTACCTGGTGCATAGAAAGTACTTAATAAATGCTTATATACTGACAGACAAAAGTACATACAATATGTGTATATGTATGTGTGTGTACTGTATATGTATGCATATATGTACATGTACGTGTATGTGTATATATGCATGTGTATCGATGTATGTGTATGTGCATCTGCATGTCTATGTGCATCTATATGTGTATGTATATATGAATGTGTATATGCACGTGTATGTGCACATGTAGGTGTATGTACATGTGTATGTGCATTGTGTGTGCAGGTGTATGTGCACCTGCATGTGTATGTGTATATACATGTTATGTGTATATGCATATGTGCCTGTGTATATGAAGGGCACATGTATGTGTGCACATGTATGTGTATCCATGTGTGTACACATGTATGTGTATATTGTATGTGCATGCATGTATGTTCACGTATGTATTTGTGTGCGTGTGTGTGCACGTTATGTGCGTGCACGTGTATGTGTGCGTGTGTGTATATATTTGCATATATGTAAATAAATATATATGAGGGAATACTCTTTTAAAAAAGATAGGAATATGCAATGAAAAATGTTTGGAGAGCAATAGTATAGACTAGGGCACTATTGGGTAGATAAGACATAGAGCCCACCCATGAGAATATGTGGAGATACTGCAAATGGACCATGAGCTAGGTCAAGTTAGGAATGATCAGGAGTAAGAAAATACTATGGATTGCTTCTACAAGATCATAGTTCTTTTAAAAAACCTTTTAATAACCCAAAACTTCCCCCAGAAGCAAAGGCCCATCTGTTTAATGCTAATATTCTTCCAATGATATTATAGGTCAGGGAGTCATGCAACAGCACAGACTATGCAGAATAAAAAATGAGGATCAGCCAAAGGTGCACGGAATAGATGGATGGTGGACATGAGCAAGACAAAACAGAATACAAAATAGGGATTGTGCAGAAGTGGTGAAGAGAAAGAAGAGAGGAGGAAAGAGGAGGGTGAAGGAAGGAAGGAAGGAAGGAAAGAAGGAAGGAAGGAAGGAAGGAAGGA
>NW_027185759.1:36385201-36403069 GCF_028583685.1 Petaurus breviceps papuanus | reverse complement strand
AAGGAAGGAAGGAAGGAAGGAAGGAAGGAAGGAAGGGAGAGAGGGAGAGAGGGAGGGAGGAAAGAAGCAAGGAAGGAAGGAAGGAAGGAAGGAAGGAAGGAAGGAAGGAAGGAAGGAAGGAAGGAAGGAAGGAAGGAAGGGAGAGAGGGAGGAGGGAGGGAGGAAAATACTTGTTAATTAGGGGAAACAGACTGGTTATCTGGAGTCAAAGAACCTGGGTTCCAAACCCACTTCTCGCTTTATCTCTGTGATCTGAGGTACTTAACCCCATGATCTTTCATTTGTAGTATGAAGGCATTGGAATAGATTCAAGTGGGGATCCCTTCCAATTCTAAATCTATGATCCCATGAATCTTTGATGGCTTCTTCTGTATATATTTCTGAAATTGCAAGAGATTGATAGGAAGGTCCCCCAGCAATGAAATAGACCACCCTCCTCAAAAATGATTTATGGAACTATGCAGAAGAGTCACAGAGATGAGCAGATAGGGGTGGCTTGTGATATGCCCTGCTGGAGGAGGTCCCCAAATAGATGAGCATACAAAGCAATTGGAGGATGGGAAATATTCTCACCAAATAAACACAAACTGGAAAAAGACCCTTATTTAGAATTCACCATATTAATTTATGGACCTCAAGAAGTGTTTGCACATGCTAGGATATCCTAACATATAGGAATAGCACAAATTCATCACAGCAGGCATCAAGTTGAAAGACCGAGGCATCTGGATAAATTACATATTTCCAAAGCAGTCTGACCAAGTCCCTAGACTCAAATCAGACAGAGCATCCAGCAGTGCAGCATCTGGTCCTGCAGCTGCCAAGCACACCCTGTGGGTGGAAATGAGGGCTGGCTTTCCTGTTTGAACCGAAAGAGTAGCCTGCCAAGGGGGAGAGCCTTCCACAAAGGCAGCAACAGGAAGACACAATACCAAATTAATAGAGAAATTAGTTCAGGCATGTGTCGTTTTGTCTCAATTATAAGAGGCCCATTGGTAAAGGGGGAGTCATAGAAGACGTTAATACAGGGCTACCATTCGTGGATGTTTAAACTACAAACATGTTTAGACACTTGTCCATCTGCAAACTCTCCAGATGGAGATGGCAAAATTAAGAGGAAAGGATGGCCAGTTTCCTTTTTGTATTTGAACAGTTGGATGACATGGAGGATTGTCAAGTTGCAAAATCGTTTCTGCAAACCAAATGGACCATGGCTAAGGAAACAATGACTGATGCTGACATAAAAGAGATCTGACAGGCAATTATGAGGCAGAGGCTTTTCTCTCTTCCTTCTGATTTCTCCTCTTCAGCGATATTAAGCCTAGGGAGCTGTTAGTTAAGGAATAGGCAGTGACACAAACCTTGAAGGCGTAAGTGGATCAAAAAGCATGTACTGTTTAGAAACTTTTTGTAAATAAGTACAAATTGCTTTCCAAAATGACTCCACCAATAGTATTTCAATGTGTCCAACATTTGTTATTTTCTTCTTGGGGTCCTTTTTACCACTATGATGGGTTTGAGATAAATTGTCTGAATTGCTTTAATTTGTATTTCTCTATTAGCTATTTAGAGCATTTCTTTTTCACATATATAGTCTGGCCTCTTCCCTTGAAAACGTCCTGTTTATATTCTTAGACCATTTATCAATTGGGGAATGGCTCTTATAATTTGAAACAGTTCCTGATATTTTCCCTAGTTAATTATTTTCCTTTTAGTCTTAGCTATATTAGATTTGTTTGTGCAAAAACTTATTAAAATTTTATGTGATCAAAATAATTCATTTTACATCCTATGATCCTTTGTTTCCCTTCTTTGATAATGGACTTTTCTCCTACCCCTATCTTCATTTCTCTACAGTAAACACTTCAGAATTTCTCCACTATGTTCCAGAAACCTTTTCATCTGAGAAGCTCACTCCAACCCTAGAATGCACACACTGGAAGTAACTTCCACACCTGTGCCCTCTCACTCTGATTGGATGACTCTTTCCTGAACCTCCATTTAAGTCTGGCATGGTCTAGGTAATATTTTCATCATTCTCCTGGCTAGATTACAAACTTTCTTTACCATCTCCCCATGCTAGGACACCCAACATCTTTTCAGCTTCTTTTTAAATGTTGCCTTCCTTCATTAGAATGTAAGCTTCTTGAGGGCAGGGATTATTTTTCTTTTTGTTTGTATTTAGATTCCCTACATTTAGTATAGTGTCTGGGACATAGCTAGCACTTAAAAGGTGCTTATTTACTGACTTACCCTATCCATTAAGCTGATAAGTATTTTTTTCTCTTCTAATTTTTAAACTATATGATCTGTTGCTACAAGATCTCCTTTCTTTGTACCTTTTTTCCCACTATTTCACTTGAGATACTTGACCATTTGTTATACAAATGTGAATTTTGTTATTCTTGATTCTAGTTTTATATAGTAATTCTTAGTTCTGGCACTGAGTAAATTAATTGAGGCAGCATTATCATTTTTGTTATATTGACTCGGCCTACACATGAACAAACATATTTCTCCAATTATTTGGGTCTGTCTTTATTTCTGTCAACAGAGGTTTTGTGGTGGCAAAAACAAACCATCAAAAAACCTGGAAGCTAATGGTTCACCCATCAAATGTGAAATGGTTGAATAAATTGTGGTAGATGAATGTGAGGGAATATGACTGTGTAACAAGAAATGGGGGCTGGAGGAGGAGATTTTTGCAAAAAGACATGGAAATATTTGTTTGAACAGATATAGAGTGAAGTAATCAGAACCAGGAAAAAAAACATATAGTATTAGAATGACTCCTTTTTAAGAATGATTTTCCTATATTTCTTACATCTTTGATTTTTTGCAGCCTGGAGCACACTCCTTCTGTCTTTCCTTATTTCCCTTAATCTTCCCATACTTAGGTGTCCATCCATAAGAAAAAATTAAAGAAAACACATAGAAAAATAAATGTTTTCACCTTGTCTGAGCAAACCTCGTAGCTCTATTGCTTGGTGACCAACTCAGAGCTGCATGCAGTACACTGAGCAGAACCTTTATTAGCAGAAGTCTCTAAGTAGTTCTCATAGGATTACAACATTTTCACTTGATCCACAATTATTTTCCAACCACATACACATGCATACACATGCACACACATGCAAACACACAAATACATACACATTTGTGATGGGATGGGGTAGAGATTTCCATACAGTTCATGTAATTATAGAAAGTGGGGGGCAGATAAAGGTAAAGAAGTATTAATGTATTAAATGAAGTAAAAAGATTTCTGTATGTTCTGTTATTCCTTTATTAAGTATGAAAGAGTTTCCTTGATGGCAGTAGAAGGGCACTTTGCTATTGGCTAGCAAAAAAAATGGCCATATCTCTGGTGACCCTTTAAAAGCAAGCTTGCCAACTCTAGGGGCATCAGAAAGAAAGCAGCTTTACAGAGAGTGCCCCCCCAGCCTCTGTGAGACAAAAATGGGAAAGGAATGAATTTCTGCCTTTTCCCACTGCCTCCATGGTATCTCATAGTGGAGATACTTACCCAAAAGAGTATAGAGACGATAGCTAGCATTCAAAGAGTCAGAGGAAGGGAAGAAGAGATGGTGAAAGTGGGGAAAGAAGAGGAGAGGAGAGAATGAGAGAGAAACAAAGAGAGGCAGACATACAGAGAAAGAGAGACAGAGACACAGAGAGGAATCAGCAGAAAGGTCTCCATAGAGGCTGGCTGCTGCCACAGAAGAATAACTAGTCCAAAAATCAGAGCAGAAGGAGGGAGCCTAGCTAGGTGACTTGCCCAGGAGAGATTCGATTCTGGTGTGGGTGGGGTGAGGGGCTGTGTGAGGATGACAAGAAGGACACTAAGATACTACAGCAACAGAGCAGTGATGTGTGTCCCTTTTGCGTATTTCACATTTTTATACACTGACAATGTGTTCTAGTGGGAGAATACCACAACTTTTTTGGGAAAAGGTTTTATAGCTACTGTTCTCACTATGTTATCTCAGTAAATGCCTTTGCCAGCAAATGCCAATTGTGTCTCCTGTCAGACTATTAAAGGTAAGGACCCCAGTGGGGGCTGGTGAGCTTCAGTTTGGGGAGTGTGGACCCCCAGAGAATACTGGATGCTAGAGTATGCACTTCCCTGGAGACCCAACTGGCAAACTAGTATGGCAAATACACACAGACTCATACAAGCATACACAAATAAACGTACATTGGAACAGACTTGTGATTTCACTGATTGGGGAACTCCTGTTGCCAATGTAGAAAAGGACCTACTCTGCATATTACATGTTCTAGAGTATTTTCTGGAGAACCAAGAGATTAAGTGACTTACCAAAGGTAACCCAGAAACTGGGGTAAACTTTGAACTCATGTGTTCCTGTCTCCACAACTGATCCTTTATTCTTTGTGCCGCTTCTACTTAAAGGTCATTGTATATGTGTGTGTGTCTGTGTGATCATATGTGCATGTGTATGTTTCTGTGTGTTCACGTCTTGGTGTGTGTATATGTGTGTGTGCTCTTGTACTTTAATAGAAAAACAAAACATGCAGCAGATGGGCAACATGATGGATAAGGCCTTCCTATGTGTGAGGCCCTGGTACTAAGCCTAGTGATACAAAGCAAGACAAAATACAGTCCCAGTCCTCAAAGAGTATATCTTAATTCCTCCATATCTCCTCCCTCATGGCCACAGAATCAAAAAGAGAAAAAGAAAAGAAAAAGAAACTTCCTCAGAAAGTCTGACACCCTGGGGAGTCATTACTGAATCATAATCATTGTTCTGAAATCCCTCAAACTCCTGCTGGGTGGCCCTTAATTAAGCTGGATACATAATAATGGCACAGAAGTTAATCCACTGAAATACATGTGTCAGTAATACAAATGTTTGTCTTTGGTTCACTGTCCGCCATCATTCATGCAGAGAAAAAAATCAATAATTTAGTTCATGGCTCTAACTTACAGATTCTTTAACTCCAAAGGCACTATATACTTGGTAAGTATCATTCCTGGGTGACTGGGGCCATTTATTATTCAAAGTCACTTGGGATCTCTTTTTTTTTGAGGGAAATGATAGTTAGGCTAACTTAGAGTACTTAAATAATTACCCACATTAAAAAAAATGAGAAATGCTTTCTTGCTTCTCTTACTTCAAGATGGATCACTGCCTTCTGCATTCCCATGATCAAGTGCCTTCTATGCTTTATCTTCTTAAAGTAAATTAGACCATCCCTCATGTCTCCTGCTAAGTGCTAGCTAGTCACTACTATAGATCTAATCAGTTAACAGCATTCCCACTTCCCCACCTGAAAGGTCCAGGGGCTTTTCTATAGATGTGCATCTTTCATCCTTTTTATATGTTGTCTCAATTCAGATTCACAGCAAAGAACTTCAGATTCTGAAAACACCCACATGACTGAGTTTAAAACACATACAATATGACAAGGGTTAGAATTTATAGTCATTTGTTATTTAACAAAAGGGTTTAGATGCAGGAGAATTTCATCACAGATGGTGTCTGTGGTATTAGAAATCAGTAGTTATTTGTCCCGCCAGAGTTCTGTAACATAATAATTATTTCTTCCTATTATTTTCTTTATACCTTGCCCCCTTCACATATTTATTATGTCAATGGGCTAAATCACAAATACTTAAATATTTGTCATCGTGAGCCTTCATTTTCAATTAATTTAAGATGTGGAATTGTGCACTTGAAATAGAATGTATTTGAGGAGACCAAGTCAGACAGGATACGAATATGGATGTGTATATGCATGCTTATATGTGTTTGTTTGTGTCTGTGTGCACAAAGGCAACAATAACAAGAATTTACTCTGTGCTATTTGCAAGACACTATGCCAAACACTGAGTATATAAATAAAAGTAAAAACATTCCCTGCTCTCTAGGAGCTTAGACTAATGGAAGAGATAACTTGCAAAAAAAAACTAAGTATAAACAACTTATATATAGGCTAAATTGGAGGGAAGTCACTAGAATTATGGGAAATAGGGAGAATCTTCTTGCAGAAGGTAAGATTTTAGCTAAGAGCCAAAAGAAGCCAAGAAAACTTGGAAGAAGGGACAAAAACAGAGAGAATTCCAGTGAAAATTCAGTCAGGAGATGGCTTAACAATAATGTCAGTGTCATTGGACTGAGGAATACATAGGATATGATAGAAGACTAGAAAGTTCAGAAGGAGCCATATGCATTAAAGTCCCAATAGATGAGGTTATATTTTATTCTGAAGTTTGCACTGGAGTTTGCCGATTAGGCAGATAACATGATCAGGCCTACAGTTTGAGGAACAATCATTCTGATAGCTGAGCAGGGAGGTGGTTAAGAATGGGGAGGCACTTAGGTCATAGGAACCAACTAACAGTCTGTTGTAATAATCCAGGCATAAGATGATGAGGGTACGAACATATGTGATAGAAATATTAGAGGAGAGAATAAAACAAATGAGAGATGCTGCAAGCACAGAATTGATAAAACTTGGCAATGGGTTGAAGGGAAAGGAGTCAAGGATGACACCATGGTGGTGAACCTGGGTGACTGATAGGAGGGTGGTGCCCTCAACAGTTACAAGGGATTAAAGAAGAAGAGAGACTTTGGGGAGAAAGCCAAATTTGTTTTTGGACATGTTGAGTTTTATCCAATTTGAGATGTCCCATGGGAAGTTGGACATTCTAGACTGGAGATAACGGCTTGAGCAATAGGTCTGAGAATCATCTACATAGAGATAATGGAATTGAGTAGGGTGTGTGTGTGTGTGTGTGTGTGTGTGTGTGTGTGTGTGTGTGTGTGTGTGTATGTGTATAGTTCTTGTGTTTTAAAGAACATGAGCTAATACTTCTCCAAGATCTTGTAAACCTCAAATGTTAGAGATGGTAACACATCAATCAATCAGTCATCATCATCATCATCATCTGTGCTCCAGGGAAAGACATCCCCATTGGTAAAGTGAATTTCCTCATTGAGGGTTCCCTACACCAATGAAATTCCAGGTACAGCCCAAGAACCATCTTGAGATAATGATCTCATTTCTGTTTCACCAATCTTTAAACTAGGATGATGACTTCCGAAGACACTATATTTCCATAATTTCCCTGAAAAAATAAAACAGAACATCTTGTGTGTGCCAGGTGGCCTAGAACTCTCAAATTTTCTAAATTTTCCTGTCAAGCCTAAATTTTCAGACATCCCTGCCAAGTTGGGTTTGAGATTAAGGAAGCTTGATTCCAAGCAATGGATGAAAACACAGAGTAATTGCTCATGTGGTCAGCTTTAATGGGACTGGCATGTTCCATAAATATTGATCTTTTACCCTTTAAGGGACAAAATGTTTTTCATTTTATGAATGATTAAAAATGTCTTTTTTCACTTCTCTAATAGTTAGTACTCCCCTACCTGCTGGAATTCTGCAGCATTTAATATTTGTAAATTTATTAGGATTTATATTGAGGCCTACCAGTAGAATGTTGGCATTACAGGGGCAAGGACCTTTTTGGTTTTGTCTGTTGCACCTCTACTGTCTAGCACAGTGCCAGTCATACAGGAGGTAATTAATTCTTGTTGGGGATACTTCAAAATGTAAATCATTCTTCAGTGCCACATTAATCAGAGTTTTATATAGGAAAATAGAACTGAATTCTCATCCTGTTGTTCTATGGCAGCAATGTGAACAAGTCATTTTGCCTTTCTTGGCCTCATTTTACTAATCTGTAAAAGGAGGGGGTTGACTAGCTGATCCCAGCTCTCTTCTAACTCTAACAGATTAATGACAACATAATTCCTTTGTATGATCCAGGGTTATTTCATTTGGCCCAATCAACATTTATTAAATGCCTCCCAAAATGGAGTATGTCTAAATATTGAGGTATATGTGAAGATCAATCAGATTGGTCTTTTTTTCCAAGTAGTTTCCAGTCTAGGATTATTATTATGGTCATTAGTTATCATATGGTGCTTTAATTCACTGATGCCTTTTTAAATGAATTTCCCAGATTTTAGTTCTTATCTAAACAAAGAGTCTTTGGTCTCCTCTTTGCTTCTCAATTTCTCAGACTACTGGGTTGTAAAGTGGAAAGAGTGATGGGGCTTGAAGTCAGGAAGACTTGAATTCAAATCTAGTCTCAGATACTTACTAGCTGTGTGATCCTAGGCAAGTCACCTATTCTCTGCCTACCTCAGTTTTTATTTTTCCCTGTACATTCATTTCCACTCTTCATGACCCTATTTGAGGTTTTCTTGGCAAAGACACTGGAGTGGTTTACCATTTCTTTCTCTAGCACATCTTACGGATGAAGAAACTGAGGCAAACGGTTAAGTAACTTGCCCTCACAAGGGTCACACAGATGGTAAGTGACTGAGGACAGATGGGAACCCAGAAAGATGAGTCTTTCTGACTCCAGGTCTGGCACTTTATTCACTAGCCACCTAGGTGCCCTTCTGTCTCAGTTACCTCATCTTAAAATAGGGTTTAATAATAGTACCTATCTCCCAGAGATCTTGGGAGAAGCAAATGAGATGATATTTTTAAAATGCTATATAAACTTTAGCCATTAATTTTGATGATATCCACATATTATTAACATCTACTAGTAGTTGACCCATCCCACTGTAACACCCTACTGCAATATCACTACTCTACTCAAAAAATTGTACAGTAGTCTAGTATGTATGTTAGTATTTGTAGCCACATTGGAGATACCAACATCATCCCCTGTCCCAGTAGATTGTAAATTCTTTGAGGACAGAGATTATTGCAAGTTTATACTCCCAATATCTAGCTTTGTGCTTTACCCATTATAAGCCTTTTAAAACTGTTTATTAAATTGAACTGCTTCTAATTTAGAACTTGTCTAGTTAGTGAGATTGTAATGACCCTTGGGCATTTGGGTGGATTTCTCCTCTGAGATACCTAGTCTACAGCTTGAGATCTTTATTTTATTTACTTTTTATATCCACCAGAGGCCTCTTAAAAGTAAAATCCTGCCAATGGTCCTTTAAGTGAATAATCTACCTTTTATCTCTACATTTAATCCAATGAACTGCATTCTAGCACCTGAGGATAGCTCCAGAACTGTTTTAATGAAACAAAGAAGATTCATGTTTGGGAAACTGTTTACTTCCTGGTTCACTAACCTTTTCTCTAGGCTTGGAGCTGTCTTCAAAATGGTTGAGTCTACTAGAAGTCAGATAGATAAATGAATCATTGATGAATCAAAGCATTTAGAGAAAGTTCAGGGGTCAATCTAGCCTGACCCGTACTCAAAGAAGAATTGCCTCTAAAACATATCTAACAAATGCTCTTCCAATCTTTGCTCAGAACACCTCTGGAAAATTCACTATCTCCCACAGCTTCCCATTCCACATCTTAATTCCCTTAATTGTTCAGAAAGTGTGGTTTTTTTCACCTTTATATCAAGTCTAAATTTGTCTTTTTTTGAACTCCACTCATTACCTTTGGAGCAAGCAAACCACTGTACTCCATTTTCCAATGGACCACCACTCAAATACTTGAAGACAGTTAATAGATCTCACTTAAATCTATTTTATTCTAGGCTGAATTTCTCCAGTTCCTTGACCCAGTCCTCACGTACATGAGCTTACAGACCTTCACAATTCACGTTGTCTTCTGCTGAACCTGCTCACATTTATCAGTACATTTGTTAAAGTTTGGTACTCAGACCTAAGGGTCGTGCTCCAGACATGGAGTGCCAAGTACAGTGAGATCATGACCTCTCCCCATGCTGGATAAGAGGGCTTTGTCAGTGAAGCCTGAAAATATGATGCCTTCCTTAGCTCCCACATCATGCTCTTGATCCATACTGAGCTTGCCACCCACTAGAATTCCCAGATCTTCTTCATATGGAACATTATCTGGTCAGACCTCCTTATCATGAGATTGACTTTTTGAACCTTAGTCTAAGACTACAGTTATTGATAGTTCATTTCATCCTTGGCCTACTGTTCCAGTCTGTCAAAATCAATTCACTTCTTTTCTCCTTCATCCAGTATATTAGTTCTTCCAACTTTGTGTCATCTCCAAATTTGACAAGCAGGCTGTTTATGCCTTCATCAAATCCTTGATAAAATCGTTAAATGGTATATGGCCAAAAGCAGATCCCTGGGGCAGAACACTGGAAGCCCCCTTTTGAGTTGACACTGAATTACTCCTGCAGCTTCTGCCCCTTCTGGGGGACCTGCTATGCAGCAAGTTCTGAATCCTTCTAATTGTGCTTCAGTCTAATGAGTATCTCTCCATATTTTCCACCAAAATAGCATGAAATATTTTGCCAAACTCTTTGCAGAAATCGTGTTAAGTTACATTTATAGCATCTTCCTCATCTACCCATCCAGAAATACTATTAAAAGGAAAATAAGTACAGTCTGGCTTGTAAATACTATAAATGCACACAAGTTTTGTTTTAAAACTCATTATATAAAACAGAAAGAGGCAAATTCATGCATTTTAAAGTAGGTTATGGCTTTAGTCTATCAATAACAATTTTTTGATTATTTACCATATGGCCAGGCACTGAGCTAAGTGCTGGAAATACAAAGAAAAGGGGGAAAATGTCCCTGCCTTCAAGTACCTTACATTCTAATGAAATAATTTGGAACAAAACAAACAAATATTGATTTGAAAACTGTATAGGGAGCACCTTGGTATGGGACCTGGGAGGGGGGGAGGGACAGAAAGAATTAAAGCTATCATGACTTTTTAGAATAATAAAAAGCCAAGAATGCTTTAAAATAATATTTCTTTGAAGGATTAGGGAGATTAGATGCCTCTTTTGTAACTTAGGTTTTTCCTGAAGGCCTTAATTACTTTAATTTGTACATGTATAATTTCGTTCACCCAAGTCCTACCCTGATGCTTTCTCTTGTGGGGATATGATCTTGGGTTCCCAAAGACTATGGGAGGGAAAGACAACCTGTGACAGACCCTACCCAGTTGGGAAGGCTTTGTGTATAGTAACAAGAAGAAACCATAAGAGAAAGTGTGATATAATGGAAAGAGCACAAGATTTGGAGTTGGAGGTCCTGTGTTCTGATCTCACCTCAATGACTAGGTCATTTTAGGCAACTTCTTTACTATCTTTACGTCTTGATGAGCTCATCTATAAAATGAAAGGGTAGGATTCAATGACCTCTGAGGTTCTCTCCAGATCTAGACTGATGATCCTATTACTTTACATCTGTCAAACAAAAGCCTACTTGAGTTAAGACCTTCATCACCAGGGCCCATGAAGAAGGATGAATTTTTCAGTCATAGATACTCAAAGACCATTAATTCAGGTTGTGGTTTTTATCAATGGCAGTGTTTCCCATGTTTACATAAGCACAGATCCTGGACATAAGGAAGTCAAGTAAAATTCACCCCCATCCCAACCTACCTCAAATTCTTCCCATGGTATTTGCAGTAGCAAAAATTAGAATTACATTAAAAAGCATAATTAAGTACAAAAGTAGGACAGAGATTGTCTAAAGATATAGTAGATGCTGCCCAGTCCTAGGGATAGTCTAATTATTTTTAACTGGGAGCCAATTAAAGATCTGAGTTCCTGGAATCTTAGACCAAAAATATGTAGAGTTCTATGATTTCTATTTTTTTCTATTTAAACAAACAGCCTCCATGCAAATTTAAGTACAAAGACAAGGATTATCTCTAAACCGAATTCAAGAGGAAGTTCAGAAAACCAGCAAAAGTTCTGGTTTAAGAGGGCTGGGTCCTTGGGATGAGGGCCAGTGTTTGCTGCCCAAAAGAGCACTGGGTTCATTTCAGGCATCCAGCTGAGAACCCCTCAAGGGCTAGTCCCAAATTACATATTATGTCAAAAATACCTCAGAAACTTTAATGGAAAGGGTTATCAACCGATCAACTTATCCATAAAAGAACTTCAGTCGAGGATATGATTATCCACACAGATGCATCCTGGTGGCTCTGCCAGGACGATTAAGCTGACAACTATACGCCCAAGGAACGTGACTTAGGGTCGATCCTCTAAGGGCTGGAACATGCCCAATAAAAATGGGGTTTCAGTGTGGTAGTAGAAGGATTCTGAGCTGATCCTTCTGACAGTAACTGGATAACAAATTCAACTGTTCTGCAGCCATTCCACATGGGCGACAATAAAATAATGTCATGGGAATAGACAGGGATCTTTATGTTAATTGGCTACAACAGAGGGTCCTAGGTGCCTTTTACCTATAGCAGTAATACTCAGTAGCAGAGTATAATGGATAGAGAGATGGGCTTGGAATTAGAAAGACCTGGATTCAAATTGTGACTGAGGCACTCATCAATTATATGACCTTGGTCTAGTTCCATAACTTCTCTGAATCTGTGTTTGCTCGTCTGTAAAGTAGAGATCATGATAACAGATATTATGATATTTGGGGAGGATCAAATGAGATCATTTCTCTCAGATCATTCATAAATGAAGGGTTTGAACTCAGTGACCTTTAAAAGTCTTCTAGTTTTCAATGATCCTATATAAAAATATTTGGAAAACTCTATGTTGTTGTTGTTGTTGAGTCATTCCTGACTCTTTGCGACCACATTTAGGCTTTTCTTGTCAAAGAGAGTGGAGTGGTTTGCCATTTCCTTCTCCAGTTCATTTTAAAGCAACTGAGGCAAACTGGGTTAAATGACTTGCCCAAAGCCACACAGCTAGTAAGTGTCTGAGGCCAGATTTATTTCAAATCTTCCTGACTCCAGGTCCAGTACTCTACCCACTGTGCCACCTATCTGTACAATTATACAACTAATTGGCAGTTGTTTAATATTAATATTATTAGTAAAGCTTCCAACCTATGATCCTGTGATAAATGTACAAAAATGCTTCACCAACTTTATGGTTATAAAACTATTAGACTGATATTATTACTATTATTACTTTACAGAGGTATTAGAGGGATAAAATTATGCTTACACACATTTTATATATTTGCATGTAACTTTACAAACCTTAAAGTGCTATATAAATGTGATCTGTTATTTTCTCAGTTGCTTTTCCTAATGTGGTCTACTGTGGTACATATATATATATATATATATATACATATGGGCTACTATCAAACTGGTTGTCTACCTGCCCAGAGCAAGGACGTCTCTTGTCTTCTCAAGGAAAAAGGAGATCTTCAGGAGCTGGAAGTGATATTTTGATGCTATGACTGTCCCATTAGCGTGTTCCCCTTAATGGCTACTCAATTGACATCAATTAACTAGTCAAGCTTAGTTTTTAGAAATGTTTATTTTTTATTAAGGCAATACAGTAAGAATACTAGGTTCAAAAATTCCTCCCCAAAATCTGCACCATCTTCTTCCCTTAGTACATTCAGAATCTAGGGGAAAGTGGATTCTAGCTTAAAGTACCCATGACAAAGAGATATATACCTCCTGGGAGTGTCTCTGCTGGAGTCCTCAGAATACTCTCCTTAGGCATAGCAGAACTTTCTGTTAGGCTCTTTGGAGAGACCCGATGGATGGCTAGGTGGTACCATAGTGAACAGTGACAGGACTGATGAACTCAAGAAGACTCATCTTTCTGAATTCAAATCTAGCCTCCATTACTAGCTGTGTGACTCTAGGCAAGCAGCTTAGCTCTGTTTGCCTCAGTTTTCTTATCTGTAAAATTAACTAGAGAAGAAAATGGCAAACCAGTCCAGTATCTTTGCCAAGAAAACTCCAAGTGGGGTCATGAAGAGGTGGACATGACTGAAATGAATGAACAACAGAGGCCTGAAGTTGCCTTTACTAAATGTGTTTAGTTTATTCTAGAATCTTGAAACCAACACTGTCATCAGTCACTGGAATGCTGGGTTATAAAGTGGCTTGCTCTTTTATAGAATATCCACAGGACTTGTTGGACTGAATTCAATAGAGATGTTCTCACCTGATAAAGGTTATCAGGGATATAGTATTTGGTTAGTTACTTGAAGTGGGTGGATGTGATGGGTTAACTGAGTAAACCACAATCCTGACACTATATTCTAGTCAAATTTGAAGACCTTTTATCTCTTGTTCATATCCCACCCTCTCCTGTCTCCATTTCTGCCTTGGCACACCCTTCTCCATGTCTGCCTTTACTTACTATGAATAATTCATTCTGCATTCATAAGTGTCAACAAACATTTATTTAATGACTACTGTATGCCAGATATTCTACAAACTATAAGGGATTCAAGCAGGGAAAAAGGTATTCCATGTTGTTGAAGATGAGAAAAAAAACCAAACAATTGCCATTAGCCCTTTTGACTCAAGACATATTTGTTCCATTGGGCAAGTGTGTTTAGGAATTGTCAGTATTTGGATGAAGTTGATGTCTGGATGGCTTTTGCTCATTTCACCCATCTTGCAAGTTGATGAGAGGGTGGATGGTCATTTCAGCTCCTTCCAGTTCTTTGAACATTCAGGACACATCAGTCCCTTCTTTGGGACAAAGTACCAAAATTTGGGCCTTTCAAAATAGCCTCCTGTTATTCTCACATTTTTCTTACACATTACACACAGGCGTACTATTTCAAACAAATTTACATGTCTTTCACCTTTAATTATACTCAGCCAGAAGAGCATGTGTAACCTCGGGCAGAATTAGTACACATCAGTTGGGATGTATTAATCAGCATTAATCAGTCGATTAATATTTTACTTTCACTTACAAAACTGGCCATGGAGCATTTAATTACTTGGTAAAGCATATCTTTAAGTAAATCAATATTATGAAATGAACTCATTTATCTTCCTTATTAGAAAAATAGCTACAAAAGTACTAAAATGTAGTACACAAAAATAAGGTGATTTAGATATTGAATCAATAGAATGCCGTAAGTGAAAGGTGTTATTTTCAAAAGCCTTCTGGTGATGCGGTAACTCAAAGCTTAGGGAACTGTCTTTCTTTCAAGTGATGCAAGAGTAACAACTACATTTTAATTTTGTTAACTATGCAACTAGAAGTATTTCCAGGTCAGTTACATGCACTAATATTAGGAAACCTAAGAGGGCACTAAGTTCTACCACTATTTACCATCTTAACTCAAAGGTGAAATGTGAGAGAAAATGGAGTTTCAAGTGGACCCAAGAAAATTCTATAGCCATCCCAAGAGAGAGAATCACCTTAGTTTTGTTGCTTAAGGAAATTTACAACCATCAAAAGCACTGAGAGTGATATTTTGAGGCAGAGTTTTCATGGTAAAGAAAGGGCACAGAAACTCCAGATATAGCTGTGGTTTTACCCTTAAATTCCTTCCCTTGCTCCCCCCCCCCAAAAAAAAGACAATCCTTTCTGATTTAAAGCCTGCCCGTCCCTTTTATGTACTGTGGCTATTGAGAATGTATTGAGTAAAGAAATATATCTCCGACAAGATAATAAGTTATTTAAATGTCACCCTACCCAGAAATCCAGAAATTCTATAAGTAATTTGAATTGTAATTAACAAAAATTGGCTATTATTGAGAGAGGCATGTCCAATGCCAATTCATTTCACTGTATGGCTATTAGTCATAGGATCTTAGATTAGAGCTAGAAAAGAAATCTGAGACTATTTAGTTCAAATGTCTTATTTTACAGATAAGGACATGGAGCCTTCCAGAAGACATGATTTGTCCAAAGGCACACAAGTAGTAAACCCCAGGGACTGAATCTGAACTTAGGTCTTTTGACTACACAGCCAATGTTCTATGGTCTTACAACTGCTCCGCAAGGCAAAATTACACGAATGACTTAAATGAGCCACATCAAGTATTGATTAAATTCGATAGCTTAATAAAATATTAGCCAATTCCTAACTTAGATGATGTCAAATCCGTAACTTCACCTTGACAAAGCAGCAAAGTAATGGTTAAAATATTCCCCCACTTGTATTTTTGTTTACAATGTATTTTATTTTATTTACTATGATCCAATTTGCTATACCTATAAATCAGAAGTTTGTCTCCTTTCTGACCTCCTAAATATTATCTTTTACCAGACTGAAATGGTAAAAGAACTTCTTGGAAGACATTCAGAGTTTGTGTTCTAGATGAGATAAGAGGTATCTCTCAAATTAGGCTGGCAAAAACATTGTTCTGAAATCACCCATTTAACTTAACAGTAAGAAAACCTCTCAACAACAGCAGTTTGGGGCCACAAATCAGTTATCTATGAGGTCCCTTTCCCCCTTTCATCTTTCCCATCTTTTTCTTAGAGACTGATAATCAAAATTTTATTCGCTAAAATGAAAGGTATGACAACCTGTCACTCTAAAGTACTACTCAGAAACCCAGTGAGGCTGCTAGGATGGCTCTCCCTTTCTTAATCAATAATCCTCCTCTCTCATACCCATCTGTGTCAGCCAGCCCCACCCCTGTTCAATCTCAACACCATTCTTTCTTATGTTATTGTTGTTTAGTTATTTCAGTCATGGCTGTCTCTTCAGGACCTTTATTTGAGATGCTCACCAGAAATTACTTTGTAGGTGCTATGGACTGTTTCAGTCTTTATTATCGTTTTCTTCTAAAAGAAGGCAAACAAACTCCTAGAGGGAAGTATTATTTCATTTTGTCTAGGTAGCCTCCATTTCAGGTACATAGTAGGTGGTTTATTAATACTCATTGTTTGAAAGATTGAAGTCAGTTCCCTCACCTACCAAAAAAAAAAAAAAGGTATTGGGTGGTTAGACTAGATATCCTCTAAAATCCCTTTCAACTGTAAATCTCTAATCCTGTGAACTGTTTTGATTCTTAGAGGTTTCAGAAGCCTCAGCCCCTGAGGGCTTTCTGAGTCTCAGACTAAAATCCCTTTGATGAGCCTTGTTCCCTCTGTGCATCAAGTTTTTAATCAGGTACTTGACCTTGAGAGAACACCCTTATCTTGGACTGCCTTCTGTTAGTTCCTGGAGTGGTACCTAAATTGTGTTCTTTCCCTACCCATCCCATCCCTGATTCTGTCATTCTTCTAAGTCATAACAGAAAAGATGGAGCAAAGTGATGCATGGATTTCTTTCCACTTGATAAGCCTTCTCTAGTTCTAAGGTTATTTTCATCCTAGTCAGGTTCAGTGGCTACCTCTGATACCATGACAACCAGCTGTTCCTACAATGTTCTTAACAAATTTGTCCTTGTTGCTTGCTTCCCAGAACTTAAGTTATGGAATCCGCATTTTACAATTCTTTCTCTACCTCAGTCATTCCCATTTCTGTAGAATTCCAGCCAGAGTTCCTTTCAGGGCTATGGGGTGGCCGATGGCTCAGTGCAAAGGGCATGGGATTTAAAGGTGAAAGGTTGGTTCCTAAGGATAGTTCTCTATGGCCTTGGGACAAGGCAATTCAATTCTTTCTAACATTGTTTCACCACCAGAAAATGAGGAAGTGGGACTCAATGAACATTCCTTAAAGTCTTCTTTCTGGGATCCCATGATTCTATTGTTCCCATGACATCTTAGCATGCCCAAGAAAACATAGAAGGATTCACTCCATGTTGGCAAGGCTGCAGCTACCACCTGGTGAGACAGAATTATCGGCATCTATTATTTTGCCTAAGACTTTAACACAGGCCTGAAGCAGTATGTGAGACTTCTTCAGGAAGAAACACAAGTCAAAGCTACCCAGAAACACCAGAGACTCAAAGTTTCACTGCATCACTGATCATCCTGGCTCTCCTTCCTTTCTACACACACAGCTCAGTTTGATGACTGTGCTGGAATGGAATCTCCCTGCTTTCCCAGCCCTTAGTATAATGCTTGGTGCATAGTGGACACCCAATTAATATTGAGTGACTATCAACTATTACATGAGCCTCAAAAGGGATACAAAGGTGTCACATATGTCACCCACTTCTGGGTGCCACCTGTGATAGTAATGGCAATTAAAGATTCCCCTGTATTGGCTTGGTTTT